>NC_039366.1:197237667-197542064 GCF_003573695.1 Papaver somniferum | reverse complement strand
TGAGCTCAAAGTAAAGGGACCACGTTAGTAGAAGAGAGGTTATACGTCCATACATGTATTTGGTTTAAGCATTGCATGATTATGTACGTAGGCGTTGTGCCTTTATAGCTATTAAGTAGGTTATGCAAGGATAAGATGGTACAGTTGTAATTGGCACCTATATAAATGTTTCCGTAAGTGTGTAATGGAATGATAATGGATTGAATATTTAGAAAGTCTAAGAATGTTGAGACTTAACAAGTATTACTTTGGAGACCTGAAGAATGCGAAGTAACAACTACAACGAAGACATCATCCTTCCACTTAAGGTTAGTAATACTGACTTGATCTTGTTTTCATTCCTAATGTATCTTTAAAGTCGTGCATATCGAAAACATAACATGCGAAGTAATATATTAATCTCTAGTATTAGACTTGGACATATTTGTTTATGATCAAAGTGTTATTTCCGAAATTTATTTTAGAAAAACTTTCAATATTAGTTTAGCATATTAACTAATATTCCTTTTTCTAGAGCTATGGTTTAATTGATGGAAACTAAAACACGTATTCATCGAAAATCTTAATTAAAAGATTCTCAATATTTCGGTTAAGATCACCTTGAGCATCAAGGAATATCTTTGAGCAATTAATGATAAGAATTTTGTACATGTTCAAATAATTTCGACATCCATATCTTTCCTATCTTATCAAACCCTAATAGCAAACTCTCACAAATCGTAAAGTAGTATGTGAACTTGAGATTCAGTTTTTCCTTTGGGACCGGTTCTACAATGACACCTAACATAGGTTACGTTTTGGTCAAAAATATCTTCAAGACATACCGGACCAACATACAAATTGATTTCCTTTCGATTATAAAACAAGTTTGTATATGTACTTTCTTTAAAAAAATGTTTAAGATATTATATCCTAGGATGAAATAACACATATATCCCATACACACAATCAAGTAAAAAGTTACATATATTATGTCATTGTTGTATTTACGAAGTTCAAAAGATAAGCGTTATATTTCGTAACTCAAAGTCATATGACCAAGTCTAATACTAGAGTTTCCTCAAATATATAACTTCACATGTTATATTTTCAATCATAAATGACTCGAAAGATAGGTTAGGAACGGAAAAAGATCAATTCAATATTACTAAACCCAAGTGAAAGGATGATGTCTTCGTTGTAGTTGTTAGTTGTTCACATTCTTCAGGTCTTCGGAGTAATACTTGTAAGACTCAACATTCCTAGACTTTCTAGTCTAACCTAAACGAACTTGACTCTAGTAATTAATCAAGCGACTCTAGACGAGTTTTGATACTAAAATCTGACAACCAACCTTGACATACCAACGCTTGGTGGGTTAAACCAAGCTATGCTCTAACATTGTACCACTGAATCTGGTCTCTGACAGCACGTGTAGTATATAGACACTTGTGGTTGACCTGAATACGTTTTACTCTTCCGAGGACAAAATTTTCCGTAACTTTTCTAGGAACCTCATGGTTGAGGAAGTAATTACTATGCAATGATGTTTCATGTACTTGGAAGGGGTAACATACCTACTACATAAATCAAATAAATGTTTTATGATCTCCAGGAAAAGGATTTGAAAATTTTAGTTCACTGTCATCAAAATATCTAACACTACAGAAATATTTGCGCATTACAACATTTTTTATCATATTTACGACATAACTATTTGAAATAAGGTGGAAGTTCTGTCCGCATTAATATTGTTTATAATGTCAACAATTTACCTGTCCTCAAGATCATTCATATCCCGAAGGTCCTCATGAATTGGGTTGCCCCCTTCAATTGAATTTCTATCCATGGCGCCAATCACCTAGAACTTTAATCGGGAATTAGTAATAATTACAGACATTGATGAGTTACGAATGAAACACACTCAACTGAAACTGGTAACAGTCCATCCTATGGTCTAAGTGAACAAATAGACCCAGGTTCATTCTTTAAAATCAAGGTAAACTGGGAACATTGGGATATCGTAGTGTGACAAGTGATTATTTGGTGGTAAACTTTGGAATAACTTCGAAACATCAAACACGATCATGAAATTAAGAGCGTAGTATTAGAAAACACCTTAAAAAAACGTACCTCAGACTAGTTTAGCACCAAGAGAAATCTAACAACACTTGATCGATAAAAGCAAAATATTTACGGTAAAATAGTTATGAATCCCTTGATTTACATTGTTATATATAGAGTAAGTTGCATTTCCTGAATGAATGCTATAACATTTTACGAATGATTTTACAGTTATAACACATTATAATCTAATATGGTTCCAGCAAGGTTAATGCCAGAAAGTACCGAGGAGGGTCAAATACGAGAATTTGTATTTTTTTCCATCTCGATCCATATTACACGGTCAACATATAACAATTATAAATGTACTTCCACGAATGAGTATTTTTGTCGTTATTAACATACCTGAAAAAGTGGGGGTCTAACAACACCACCAATATTTCGCTTGGCAATCTGTATGGACAAACTCGAATATACTTTTAAGAGAATCAACAAGACTTGATCAATTAAAAGTATATCAAAGAGTTTATATCTCAATATCTATATTTGATCTTTACCCAAGCAAATAAAAACCTACGAGTATTTATCAAAGAGAGATAAACTTGGACGTCACCAAAGACCAATATCCAAGGATCAATCAATATCGATCAACAACCAAAAGTCGGATTCTCCAATTGATTGATCTAACACACAACCTGTATTATTTCAATTATATAACAAATATAATGCGGAAAATAAATAACACAGACACCAGAAGTTTTGTTAACGAGGAAACCACAAATGCATAAAAACCCCGGGACCTAGTCCATATTGAATATACATTGTATTAAGCTGCTACATACACTAGCCTACTCCAAGCTAACTTCGGAATGGACTGTAGTTGAACCCCAATCAGTCTCCCACTGATACAAGGTACAGTTTCACCCCTACGCCTCTGATCCCAGCAGGATACTATGCACTTGATTCCCTTAGCTGATCTCACCCACAACTAAGAGTTGCTACGACCCAAAATCGCAGGCTTTCACAATAAAAAAATCTGTCTCACACACACAAGTCTATCAAAGGATCAATCTGTCTCCCATAGAAAATCAAGGTGAACATAAACCAATTGATAATCCGGTCTTATATTCCTGAAGAACATCCTAGATTAATCAATCATATCACAACAATCTTAATTGTATGGTAGTGAAACAAGATGTCGTGGAATCACAAACGATGATACGGAGATGTTTGTGATTACTTTTTATATCTTGCATATTGAAGAGGTTAATCTCAAGCCGATAAATATGATTGTACTCGTACGATAGAAGGTGCAAGATCAGAATACACAACTACGATAAAAGTAGTATCGGTCTGGCTTCACAATCCCAATGAAGTATTTAAGTCGTTTAACCTGCTTTTAGAAGAAGAAAACCAAAGGTTAAAGGATAAACGACTCTAGCACGCAAACTAGTATCACACTTAAGGTGTGGGGATTAGTTTTGCAGAGTTTTTATATGTACCCTTATATAATCTTTCAAATCGTTGTTTTGCCTTAGTTACAAAGAAATCAATATCCACCTTTAGATGAAAACCTGATTTAGATTCAAGATAATATTTTTCAACCGCTAGATCGAAAACTTAGCTTGTTATACACAAATGAACTGCACACTTCCAGGTTTGTTAACCATACCCAAACGTGTGCATTGTTGGTTCAAAAATAGTCAACCAAAGGTTAGCCATATGAGCATTTCATATCAACCATGTTCTTCTTTACCATAACTAGTTCAAGTGACTCAAACGAACTAGTTAGAGAGTTGTTCAATTGCAAGGAAATATTATGTAACTACACAAGACACAATTGAAGCAAAGATGATTTGATTCACATGAATCGGTTCATGAACTTTTATAGCCACGGTTTGCAAGATGCATTCCTTAGTCTTTATAAGTTTAAGTTCAGAAATCATCTTTAGATATATAACTTTATCAAGTTCGCAGACTAGGTTCGCGCACTTAAGATACCGGACAGATTTTACAAACTCCAGCAAAAATTCTAGGGGTTTGAGAACTTCGTCGGTTCGCGGACTTGGCTCACACAAGCAGTTTGTTAACTCCAGCAGAAATTCTCGGGTATGAGAACTTCGGAAGTTCGCGGACTTGTCTACTAGTCATTCTTCCAGTATAGGACTTATGCACATATGTATTTCCACAACATACTTATTTCCATTATTGGTTATGTAATCTAAACTCTCATTCAAATAATTGGAACATTAGAGGACGTTATATAGTTGTTACACTGTTTCTCGTCAAAGCAATTTTCAAAGTGATTGAAACATATCATGACTTGCGTCACTAGGTAAAGAAAAACATGGTAGAAGCGAAACGCTTACGCACACATATTTCGAGATATAGATAGGCGAGGTATACTCGGCTCGAAATACCAAATGTGTAAAATCTAAGTATATATACATAGCATACGACTTTTGTCTCAAGAAGTAGGAGTCATAATAGATAGACTTTTGAGTGACATATAAGTTCAAGTCTTCACATACCTTTTTGTCGAGAAGTTCCACCGGTTCCTTGAGTAGTTCCTCCACTTGTATGATGAATCACCATGGAGTCATTGAGCTCAACTACACATACTATCCTAGTCCGAGACTTAGCTATAATAGACTAGAAATCAATACTTATAGTTTTGATCACTAACATTGACAAACATGCTTTATATAACAACGCATGAGAGTTCGACCGAGCAGTGCTCTAACAATCTCCCTCTTTGTCAATTTTAGTGACAAAACTATCAATACATATGGTATACAAAAAAGATGATGAAACTTTAGTAGCTCCTATTCCACATGTCTAATCTTCAACATTCCTTGAAATCTTCGTCCTTCCAAGAACTCAAATGATCCCAAAGGTTGTAAGTTTTGCATCACCATTGTTGAAGATCCGTACCTATAACAATGTGAAAGCATTGGTGTCGATCATTATTATATAGTGTCATAGTATTGTTACAGAGTGTCAAAGTCCAATTGTATCACAACTTCAACAATAATACTATGGTGATATGCATCACTCCCCCTTAGTCAATACTCCATCTGATCATGGAAACCACTCCTCCTTACACAATGATCCAAAAACCATATGTATTTGTAGTGTGAACTACATATTAACTCTCCCCCTTTTTGTCAATAAAATTGGCAAAGGTACAAGAACAGGATCATAATGAAATTTCCATAAGAGACATTTCATGATTAAAAGAAAGGAACACACATCATCTTATTTAGATGCAATCATATAGCCGAAGCTAATAACATTCATCAAGGAGTTTAAAGATACAAGATAACCCCTCTAATATTCCACAGCCGCACACCCCTCAAGATATGACCATTAAACACAAGTACAAAAGAACTCTCCTACATTTGATGTCATTCCCAAGGGAACAACAAGAGCGACCTTAATTTCAAGAGAAAAGAAGGATTTTTATTGGACACCAAAACCATAAGAATGATTTTTATATCCAAAAACTCAATCAAATTAATCACAAGTAAACCCATGATTAGTTTAATTGGAATATGCAATCAAATTAAACACACAAGGTGGTCAACTTAATTGATTATGCTCAACATAAGTAAACTTATAGAACATATGACTAACATAACCGTTAGAAAATGATTAGGATAGCCGTTCATATACTCAACACAAGAAAAAATTATGGAATATATGAATACTCAACTAGACTAATTATAAGATAACCCATAATTAATCTAATTGGAATATACAATCAAACTAATCACAAAAGTAATCAATTTAATTTTCATTTGTTTTGCTCGACATAAGAGAAATTACGGAGCAATAACTAAATAACCAAACAAGATGATTAATTTAGTTTACAAAGTCTCAACATAACATACCTTACGGAACAACCAACAAAGCTAATCACAAAAATAATCAGCTTAGTTGTATCGTGCTCAACATAAGACATATTACGGATCCTCACAGTAATACATAAAATATGGATCAGTGAAGATCAATATTGTGGAATACACAAGGATTCATTCTATCTTCCATCATTATATGCATAGCAATATTTAATAGACATAATCCTTAAACACAAAAGATTTTAACATATCTTCCATCAAAGAATTGACAATATAGGCTTAACTTTTGTATGTGTCAAAAGTCTATTCATCCTTAAATCAATACATGAATACCGATCATGAACGACTTTATTTTTAACAAAAATATGAGACACAATAGTTCACGGACGTAAACACCAATATCCCATTATAAATTGCAATATAATGAATCATAAGATTAAATACTGCAAACCATCATCCTCCAAATATTTTAAGAATTTAAAACCAATAGACCTAAAAAAACAATACAAGAAGATGAAAATAATAGCTATATGTAGTCACAATCATCGCTATTCAAAGCACTAGTTATTCTTCCAACTAAGCAAAAAAGAAGACATACTAGGCGACAATGTCTTTGAGAAATTCTTTATCATTCCCGAACTCCTTGTCATCAACCGCCATTGGTACATAAAGTTCGTGAAGAAATGAGTTAATATCAACAAATCGTCTTGGCTGATGATGTCGAACCAGGGATTTCTAAATTTCCAAAGATCTTAAAACACAAGACTTTATTTCAAGAATATCCTTTCTTACTTTCTTTAACTCATCAAGAACATCGGAAAACTTTTGAGAGTTAGAAGGAACATCCCTTGGCTTTCTTACATTCCTCTTTTTTCTTTTCAAGGACGAAGTTACTGGAGATTTCTTTTTTTTCTTGATTGATGGCTTAACAATCATGTGACATCCTTTCCATCCAAAGACATGATGCTTTGAGAACATCTATTACCAACTGGTTTTTGTGAATGGAATTCACAATCCCAACATTCAGTATTGAGAAAAAGAATATCAAAGAGGAAAAATAAATGTAGGGTTCGAAACCTTTAAGCAGGTTCGTGGACGTTCAACTCTAAACCCTATAAAGAGTAGAATTGTCGAAAATAACCCTTCCTTTTATTTGATAAACAGAAAAGAATAAACCTAATAAGAAATTTTTCTAAAGGATGGGTCAATTGATTCTTCCAGTTTGATTGAATTCTCATCTTTACCGAAACCATCAAGGTTGATATATGTATTAATGCAATTATCAAAATCAATGTTCTCACATAGAAGATCGACACTTGATTTTTTATCTTCATAAGAATCATAGATCTCAGACATCTCATCAAGTGTTACATCAAGACCTTTGTTACCGGTGTATTTTCTCCGATTAGGACATTCATTTTCAAAATGACTGAAACCTTTACACTTAAAACACTGAGGCATATCCTCGTCATCATCCTCGTCAACATCCTTGTTTTTAGGAGGGGCGTGAGTGTGAGGTTTATTTGACGACCTAGGTTTGTCTCTTGAAAACCGTTTACTTCTTTTCAATAGAAGACCCCTAAACTTTCTGGTGATCAAGGAGACTGATTTGTCAAGATATTCATCCGAAAAACTATCCTCAGACTGATCATCCTCAGAGACATAAAGACTTTTACTTTTATAAAGTACTTTAGTGTTCTTCTGTGCTTTAAAGGCAATATCCTTTCCGATTTTGGATGCATGCTCATGATCAAAGATATTTATATTTCCAACCAATGTATTACTGGAAAGATTATCGAGGTTATTTCTCTCAACGATGGCATGCTTCTTAGACTCGTATTTAGATGGCAGCGATCTGAGAGTTTTCATCACAATGTCTTTTTCAAGAATAGTCTTACCCAATATAAAAGATGCATTAACAATTTCAGACACTCTGTGATTAAACTAATCAAATATATCTTCATCTGCCATACGAAGGTTTTCCCAATCGGAATTAAGGTTTTGAAGCCTAAATTCCTTTTCACTGGAGTTACCTTCAAAATACGATTTCTTAGATATCCCATGCATCTTTAGACTGACTGCAATTAGAAGCATGGTGCTGAAGATTTAGGGTGATGGCATGTATGATGGCATTCAAACGCTTTGCAACATTTATCTCAGCAGGGGTATATTCACCAATAGGTTTGGGAACGTTTACATCACCAAGTGCCACAACGGGAGTATCATAGCCATTAACAACATATACCCATGATTGAAAATCACGTGCTTGAAGAAAAGCTCGAATACAAATTTCCCACCATAAGTAATTAGAACCATCGAAGACTGGTGGTACGTTAATAGAGATAACACCTCTATCCATAGAGTCAGATCGCTACAAACACAGACTTGTAAGGTCTTAAAAGTGTATGCCTGCTCTGATACCAATTGAAAAAGCGGGGGTCTAACAACACCACCCAATATTTCACTTAGCAATACGTATGGAAAAACTCGAGTATACTTTTAAGAGAATCAACAAGACTTGATCAATTAAAATTATATCAACGAGTTTATATCTCAATCTCTCGATTTGATCTTTAATCAAGCAAATAGAAACCTGCGAGTCTTTACCAAATAGAGATAAACTTGGACGGTACTAAAGACCAATATCCAAGGATCAATCAATATCAATCAACAACCGAAATTCGGATTCTCCAATTGATTGATTTAACGCACAACCTGTATTATTTCAATTATATAACAAACATAATGCGGAAAAGAAATAACACAGACACCAGAAGTTTTGTTAACGAGGAAACCGCAAATGCAGAAAAACCCCGAGACCTAGTACAGATTGAATACACATTGTGTTAAGCCGCTATAGACACTTTCCTACTCCAAGCTAACTTCGGACTGGACTGTAGTTGGACCCCAATCATTCTTCCACTGATCCAAGGTACAGTTGCACCCCTACGCCTATGATACCAGAAGGATACTACACACTTGATTCCCTTAGTTGATCTCACCTACAACTAAGAGTTTCTACGACCCAAAATCGCAGGCTTTAAAAATAAACAAATCTGTCTCACACAAACAAGTCTATCAAAGGATCAATATGTCTCCCATAAAAAAAAAACCTAAAGTTTTTGTTTCATCTATTGATATAAAATCAAGGTGAACAAAAACCAATTGATAATTCGGTCTTATAATGCAGAAGAACATCCTAGATTAATCAATCACCTCACAACAATCTTAATCGTATGGTAGCGAAACAAGATGTCGTGGAATCACAAACGATGAGACAAAGATGTTTGTGATTACTTTTTATATCTTTCCTATCGGAGAGGTTAATCTCAAGCCAATCAATATGATTGTACTCGTACGATAGAATATGCAAGATCAGAACACACAACTACGATAAAAGTAGTATCTGTCTGACTTCACAATCTCAATGAAGTATTTAAATCATTAACCTGGTTTTAGAAGAAGAAAACCAAAGGTTAAAGGAGAACCGACTCTAGCACGCAAACTAGTATCACATGTAAGGTGTGGGGATTAGTTTATAGAGTTGCTAGATGTCCCCTTATATAGTTGTTGATGGTGGATTTTTCGTTCAAGGTTAAAATTGTAAAAGCTGCTGACATCTTGCAGAAGATAAAGCTATTTGATAAGTGATGAATACTTCTTCTCTTTATTGATTCACCTAAAATGGAGCATATGGCAACAATCCCGAATATTTAGTGAATTAAATATACAAATTCACCTAGAACGGAGCATGTAGCAATAATCCCGAATATTTGGTGAATTTTTAACATTATTAATTAATGCATGAGTCTCCTTGTATTTCTTGCGATGTTCTCAGCAGGACTCTCATTATTGGTGCGGCATGATGACTGAGTGTTGCTCTTAATAGAATAACATGAATATCCAAGTATCAATAATGATGCATGCACGAAATACCCGTACATGCAATATCTCTTGGTGTGATATATTAGCCGATTGAGCATATTTAATTTCCTAAGGGAAATCTGGATTGTCCACATTAGTCTCAGAAATAATCACGGCCATGGAGGTTGACCGCATGATTTAACCAGCCTAGACGAACCCTAGCAGGAGAAAACTACCACCTTGATTATCACCAGAGGGATTATTTATACCATGGCCGGTCGAACATCACTTTTTGTTTCCCAGCGTGCCAAAACGCCAGCCTTAATAGGGTTGTCGCGTTGCTTGGAAGAAGATCGAACGAGCAAGACTGCTTAAGACAGTCTCAAAGTGATCATCCAACTTCACTAGCCTAATTGGACGTCTTAGATCGCACTATGAAATATGGAGGAGGCGCTAGCACGCACATTATCGGGCCCACTCTAATCTGTTTTCTCATGGCATGGTCATATAGCCACGATCGCATGCCAGAAACATGACTGGTGTGATGCTTTGTAAGGGTCACGAAAATTCCAGTAATGTCTTAAATTGATCACAACCATAAAACTTTTCCAACATGTTTGGATGGCTTATATTGCACCTAAGATAATTATAGAAGTACACGTACGTTCACTGTCGACCCAATGTGGCTCCCACATAATCAGCCCCTCAAAAGAGGAGCATAACTTGCCAAAACGTTTGGTGGAAGTTGTGTGTACGTGACTATCCCTAATTAGGGTTTGGGACGCGTATAAATGCCGCAGTTCGATCACGACCATTCATCTTCGCATGCTTGTATGGAGGGTGTCGGTATAGACTTAAAAGGTCCCAAGCATGTCAACATGATCACCATGGTCGAACGTCTCGAAACGCGCCCCCAAAGTAAGCATGTCACGGGGCTTCCAAATCCTTTGCGGCAATGGATTTCTTCCGCAAAACGATCTCAACCACTCACCTTTGCCGGTCAAATTGAGTGGCCTAGATCGCACCTTCGTGAGATGAGACAGTATGGGCATGCACAACAACATGCCGCCTCCATGCAGGACCGATCGGTCCCACCAAAAGTGGTGCCCAAGCTTGAGTTCGATTGAGCCAAAGAGGGATGCTTGCGCACCTCTTAAAAACCTAATATTCCATCAACGGTCGTAGATGGGGGTCTTAAGCCATCTCGTCCGTCCAACTTCACTAGCTTGGTCGGACATCCTAGGTTGAAAGCTATAAGACCAGTAAAGCATCCCTATGATCTCCGTCCACCACTCTTCCACAGGGAGTAATCGGCCAGGAGATAGCTCGCCCATGCAGCCTCCAAATGATCACTCGAAGATGGTTGGACGTGATGTTATTTTAAGACGCTCGATCCGTGACTTATTCGCTCAAGCCTTAAAATAGCGATGCTTCATACATATTGATTATATTCGATGCATTATATGGATATAATATACACGATATTTTATAAATATCGTCTTCTTAAATAACTTAGTTATTTAACTTTGCGCCGTATGCTACTTCCAGTGGGTCCCACGATCCACTCATTTGAGACATCAAGCATGTCACAAACTGGGGGATACTTACTGGGGTATTGGTCTGGCGTTTTACAACGTGCAGCGTGCAACGCGTCATCATAAGAAAGTGTCAGGAGGCATGAACGGTTAGCGATAATGGTAGAAGTGGGCAAAGACTGACCGTGTGACACTAACACGACCCCATTATTCCATCACCCCAATTCCTACGAGAGAGGAGGGTTGCGCTCAATGACTTGTATAAATAGGTTGTCCTCCCTATTTCCAAGACATACATAAATCAAGTGTTGATACTACTATCCAAAAAACACCCAGAGATGATTGCTTACATTATTTTGCAAGCCAGTTCGATATTGTGATACAAGTCACAAAACATGCAACATCTTCACAATCTCAACATCTTCTTCGCTTCTCTCCCTAAGATCAACCCCATTTCCTTCACTTTCTGACCAAAGCAAGTCTGGAACAACCATTTCTTGGTTTAGGACATAATTTTATAGATTGATCTCTCGAATCAAAAGCATTCCCGTGCAGTGCATTTGTTTAGGGTTTAGATTCGTTTCTCATCCACACACACCCAAATTTACCAAAAACAGCAGAAACAGTTTTCACCCATAAAGAATTGCGACCACAGTGGGAGATTAATCTCTCGGTTATGAAGTCAATTTCTTCAATAACCAATCTCATTTGGTTGATTTCAAAATGGTTGGTCTTAGGAATTCCCCAACAGCTTCAAATCCTGGTCGAATTTCCTCTAGTGGTGATACCCCCTTCCCAACCGTATATCTGATGGTATAGTCAAAAGAATCCCAATATTGGTCAAGTTAGAACGAGTGCAGGAGGTTCATAAGAAGAACATGTATCTGATCAAAGAAACGATAAACGACATTCTTGATCTCCTCATCAAGATGACATCAGAGATGAGCGGTCCTATCGCGGAAACTTCTACACCTGGGACCGATCCTCCTCAAATAAACAATTTCAGTACGATATGGAGGCTAGTGGATCAGGAAGCAGCTTCTCTAGTGTAATAAAGCATTTGGGTGAGATGCATAACTACTCCGTATTCCATGATGATGATGAGAAAGGACGAATAAAACATCTTTTGTTGGCTAATCCAGAGTTTGTGAAGTTGGAACGGTGCTCTCATCAAATCCTTCTAATGGATTGCACATACAAAACCAACAAGTTTGAGATTCCGTTGTTGAACTTTGTCGGGCAAACTTCTACCAATGCTCCTTTTAGTGTTGGTTTTTGCTTCTTGAAAGATGAGCTCGAAGAGAGCTATGTGTGGGCATTGAACCAAGTGAAGATATTTTACGTAGAGGGATATACTCCAAAGGTCATTATTACCGACAAGGAACAAGCTTTGTTGAATGCAATAAGGAGGGTTTTCCCGGAAGCTCATAACCTTCTTTGCACGTTCCACTTGTGGAAAAGCATTGAAACTAAGTGCATGCGGCTTGTCCGTCCAACCAAAAAAGGCGAAATGGATAGAATAAAGAAACTACCGTTACATAAACAAGATGAGGCCAAAGAGAAATTTAAGAAGGATGACAAGTTGGCGGAACTAAAATGGGAAAGTTTTAAAATGGAGTGGAAAGCTTTGACCTATTCTATCACCGTGGATGAATATGAGGATAGAGCTCGTATGTTAGTGGCTCATTGGAAAAAAGGTTATCCAAGTGTTGTGAAGTATTTGTTAGATAATTGGTTGGATCCGCACAAAGAGAAGTTCATATCGGTGTTCACTAACCAATATAAGCACTATGACAACCAAGCTACAAGTACGGCGGAGTCATCTCACAACCGGTTGAAGAAGAAACTTCATAGTTGTAATGGTGGGTTGGTTACGTTATTCGAAGCCATGCATTCGTATTTCCTCCGTGATCACGATAGAGTTACGGAGTCTTTTGAAAAAAGAAAGAGCAAGCAACACACCAAATGGTTAGATAATAAGTGGATAAGGGGAATTACACATCAAGTTTCGCATAAAACAATTGAGAAGATAATGTATGAAGTCCAACATTATGAATGGGGCGATTATGAAGAAGAGTGTGTTTGTCCAAACATGACAAGTTTGGGACTCCCATGTCGGCATGTAATAGCCACGTACCAAGACAAAGTGATCCCTATTCAAGATGTTGATCCCTTTTGGAAATAATTATCCTTCCGTGAAACAATTTTTGATGATCAATTAGGAGGAACGTTTGCCGAAACCGAGATTGGAAGAGATCTAGAAGAGAAATATGCTTCACTAAGCCAAGGCCAAAGGCAAATATGGTTGAGTAGCTTGAGAGATTTCGTATATCCACAATTTAGGTATGATATCAAGGAACCACCAAAGGGGACGAGTAAGGGGAGGCCTTCTACCAAAAAAAAGAGGTACGTAGGAAATAAAAAAGCAAGAGAATTTGCGGAAAAATCAAAGAAAAGAGATCCTTGTGGTTATGAGTGGTTGCGAAAGGAATATGAAGCGGAGGATGAGATGGAAGAGGATGATGTGCAAGGTATAACCAAACGAAAAAGAGGTCAAGCGGATAAAGGTGAAACAATCCGTCGAAATGTACAACAAAGATGTACCGAGCTTCCTACTCAAGAAAGTACGACAAGCAAAATTGATGTTAAAGGAAAAGGTCTGGTGTATCGCTCTAAAGAACAACAAAGAAACAAAGTTGATGATAAAGGAAATGGTTGCAAAGAAAGTGGAGAAAAAGATGATGAATTTAAATGTAAAGGTTCCAATGTCGGTCCCGAGGTTTCCTCCCAAAATAGTTCAATAAAAAGGCTTGTTGGTAGAGTTGGTGTTAAACAATTAGCAAGGAACGGTGGAAAGAGTCCGATGGTTGGAAGAATTCCGTCAATTGCTGACAAGGATAAAGAGACGATTCATATAAAAGGATTTCCTAAAGCACCACCTAGAGACGAGAATGGTCGATATAGCCGGAACAGTTACATTATCTATGAATATTACCTTCGTTTTTCCCCCGACTATATTCGTGGTTATATCAAAGCCACGGAGGATGTTCATGGTGATGGGAATTGTGGTTACCACGTCTTCATGGATCAACTTGGACCATTTGAATGGATCAACTTGGACCATTTGAATGGATCAACTTGGACCATTTGAAGACGCGACAGGGTGGGGTTGTGACCAAGTTACTTACGTAAGGCAAAAAATCTTAATGGAATTACGTGGTCACCGCGACTTCTATAAACCAATGATGAGTGATTATAGAAATGAAACCGATGAGGTGTTAAATGAGAGCTTCAACGAAATGGAAAAGCGGTTAACCGGCAACATATGTTTGACAAGGGAATATTGGATGTGCATGCCTATATGTGGCCAACTACTCGCCAACGCATTAAATTGCGTCATTTATTTAATCTCCAGGGACTTGAGCATTACATTTGCACCAACAAGAGTTCCGTTTGACGAAGAGTTGTCAATTAAAAAAACAGTTGTGATGGGGCATGTGGAAGGAAATCATTATATTGGCCTCCGATTGCATGAATGAAGTCCATTACCTCCATTGTGGAGGGAATTTGGTTGTGACGGTGAACTCCCCAAGACTTGGTGCAATCGATTTGAGGAAAGGATTGAATTATGGAAGGCCATAATTCAATCTATGCCGAAGCAATTCGTACTTATGAGCGATGATGAAGAATGAATGAATGAAGTATTATGTTCAAAGTAGTTCAAAGAATGTTGAAAGTGACAATATCATAAATAATTTTGATGATTTTGATTATTTAAATCAACATATTAAATTTCATTCATGCGACTTAAAATGATACTAATATCCGGGTCTACGAGTGCGATAGAAGTCTTTAAGGATGTTGAAATGAGGTAAGTATTGAAAACTCGACCTTTTCCATCGCCTCCATTCTTGAATAGATCTCTCTAAAACTTCAGCATCACTTTCACCCCTTAATCGTATTTCACCCATAATACGAAGTAATCCCATAAATTCTTGAACGTTATCCCGAATAGTTCCATAGCAAACATACAACATAATTTCATTGTGGTTATTAGGGTTACCAGTTTCGGAACAAAAGTTTTCAAATAGAGTACTCAAATAACTTGTACTCACCAAACCACATCGACGTCGTTCTTCTCCTCTTTTTGGATAGCATAGAACAAAGTTGCGGCAAATACATAAATCTTCTTCCAAAGTGAATTCAATGTTTGGATCCATAATAAAGTTTAAGGTAAGAGATTTATTGTTGGAATTCAAGTGGAGGTGTAAGTATATATTTGCTAGGAGGATAAGCATATATATATATATATATATATATACAAAAAAAGTCTTCAATAACGGATCTATTTTTTGAAATTGAAGTTATTGATAGTCTCAACGGATATATTTTCAAATTGCACAAGTACATGTCACTGCAACCAACTTCCAAAAAGTAAGGAAAGTACATGTACGGCTGGTAAAAGAAAACAAGTTACCAACCGTATCCTATTATAAATTTGAAATCCATGGTTATGCTTGGTAACCCAAAGGAAGTTACCAACCGTATGTCTGGATTTTCTTAAAAATCCAGAGATACAGTTGGTAACGCAAAGTAAGTTACCAACCGTATGTGATTTTTAAGAAAATCCAGACATACGGTTGGTAGCGCAAAGTAAGTTACCAACCGTATGTATGAATTTTTTTAAAAATCCAGACATACGGTTGGTAACCGGAAGAGAGTTACCAACCGTATAAGTCTTAAAGGATACATGAAGATATACGGTTGGTTAGCTTAGTTGCGTTACCAACCGTACCTGATAAGTTAGGCCATAGCCCACTCCCAGTTTACATACGGTTGGTTAGATATCTTGCGTAACCAACCGTACCTCTACATACGGTTGGTAACAAAGTTGAGTTACCAACCGTACCTCTGTATACGGTTGGTAACTTTGTTGCTTTACCAACCGTACCTCTATATACGTTTGGTATCTTTGTTGCGTTACCAACCGTATCTGATATGTTAGTTGAGTTATAGTCCAAATTTATAGATAGTATCCAGTTGTTCATTTCCATAACTAACACATATAAGCTCATAAGCTAAATTTGTAGATTTATAGATAGTATGAACAAGCTAAATTCCATAACATCGACACAAAATTATCCACAACAATATTCATGACATCCACACACAATTATCCATAACAATATTCATGACATCTACACACAATTATTCATAACAATTATCCATGGCGGCCGCCACGACCTCTTTTGTTGGTGCTACCACCACCACGAGTTTTAGGACCACCGCGAGTTTTAGGACCACCGCGACCACCTCTTCGTCTATAACCCACCCCGCCATCCTCCTCTTCATCATGTGTGTCTTCGCTGCCAGGTGAAGGTTGACGATGGCTACTACTCGCACCTCCAAGAGAGTCTCTACTCCTCTTTGAGCCTCGTTCTTCCATGACCAACCCCTCGTACAAATCACCCATGTTGGTATTATGCAAATTCCTTATTTGATCTTGCAAGATCTTTTGCTGAGGAGCTTTAAGAGGAGTAGAACCACGTATGCATGAAGTCATGCTATTCGCCAAAGCTTGTCCTCGCTCTTTCTATTGACATGTCAAAAAGAGTGTTAAGAGATTATTTCATTATATACATTAGTCTTCAAATCCAAAGTCATGAGGATAACAAAATTACGTACCGACATGAAGTATAGCTTCTTCCAAGACAAACCAAATAGACCCGTTTTCTCTTTGGTCTCATCAACCGCCTTCCTTTGTGATACAGCCTTATGAATCGCTTGTTGGGCGTCCGGATCATTATTGATCACATATGGATGACCAAAATAAGTATACCAATTCATGTAATCAGCAGCGGCTTCTTTCGTGTTGATACAAGGAACTGCCTCTCCCGCTGCGAGTTGGTATCTTTCTTCATGACCATTGTTCCAAGCATCAACCGTCGGAGTTGGGCGGTAGTTGAGTACAATGGTGGGGCCTTTTGTCTCGGATCCTTCCTTGGATAACTTGAAGTTTTCCTTGATAGCCCTTACTTGAATATGACAAGTTTGGCGTAGAATGCGACGAGGATTGGTCATAACGTAACCGGTGGGATGATACAATGGTCCGTTGTAGCCTGCGGTCTCTGTGAACCTACGAACATCAACTCCATTGCGGATCCTCACATAAGGGCCAAATATAACATCTTCAACGGTGAAATCATCTATTTGCTCTCTCATTCGAATGAGCTTGTCATCTTTGAACCTTTGTTGTCTACCGGTGAACATGAACTTCTTTCCTGTAGGGCCATAATCATCCTCCTCCCAATTAGTAGGAGGGGCCAAGCTAGGAAAGTGGTCATAAACCCATGCCTAAAAAGAAGAGTGAGTATAGTCCATTAATCTCATGACTAAAAATATAACAAAACATTATATAATTGAATAAAAAATGTAATCAAACTTACCAGTAGAATCGCAACATTCCCGGCAATTTCAGTAGCTCCAACCCTCGAGGCTTTCCTTAGGCTATCAAGTAGATATGCAAGGGTGGCAGTGACCCGCGAATAGTTTTTGGTGTTGTCCAAATTCCTCAACAATTGAAGATAATGAACATTCACCCGATTTCCCGAGTTGTTGGGAAAGAATACGGTCCCAAGAGAATACAACAAGTAAGTTGTGGCTGTACGCTTAGTTGTTATTCGATCAATCACCTCATCTGCCTTTTCCCTCTTGAAAGCTCCTTTGAACTTTTTCCTCAGATTCTTCAACAATAGCTTCTTCAACGGGTTTTTTAGTTTGTGTGGTTCCTTTGGGTCATAACCACCAGCCAACTTAAACTCCATCTCGGTTTCATCTTTCCCCCACCCAAGTGTTTCTTCAAGAAGAGCGTAAAGGTCAGACCAAGCCATGTTGTTGTTGAAACCTTCAAATACTGATTGTCCTTCAACTTCAAGGTCAGTAATTTGCTTCACATCGTCCGTTGTTATTGTCATCTCTCCAAACGGAAGATGAAATGTATCGGTTTCAAGCCAATATCGTTCTCTGAAGGCAGAGACCACAACACTATCGTACTCCGTTTGGCAATTGAGGATTCCGGGCCCTAATCTTGTACTTACTATTAGATCTCGAACCAAAGCACATTCCTTACTTAATGGCCAATGTTTATCCCTTTGACACTTGAGCAATTTTGTGCATCTTGCATGGTCCTAAAAAACACAAATATACACAAATATTAACACATATTGGTGAACTCAAATAAACAAACAAAATGGATCACAATCAGTTGAAATTTGAATGCTAAGAAAAACAAGAAAAAACATACCCTTGTCTGGCAGACTTTTGCGGCCCAAGAATCTTTATAACCAAATAAGATGGAAGACTTATCTGGAGCCTCGCCCCAAAGCATTCTGTTCTTCTTTGCTGGCAACAACAGTTCTTTGCCTTTGGGAATATGCAACCCTTTCGGTGCGGGCTCCTTTCTCGGCTTCTTTTCTTTCCTTTGCTTTGGAGGTGAATAAACAAAAATTAGCGTCGACTAAAAGAAGCTTTCGAAAACTTAAAACTTGATAATTTCCCTTCTTTTGTAAGCTTTATGGGGTACTAAAAGAATATAGAGATGGCATGCTAAATGATTCTAGAGTTTCACCTTAATCCCTTGAGGGTTAAACTTCTAATACAGTAATTTTAAGATCTCATAGTCTGTGCTCATGATATACTTGCAGCTTGATGGAGTCATTTGTACCACTAGGCGGGTACTTTTCCACACCGCCCAACCTGGCGGCTCCACTGGGAAGCACATACGGACCTTTTTCTCGCTGCAAACTGTGCAGTGATAAATGTGAGCAAGAAGTTGCTGCTGTTCTGACGGTGGGACGTGCCAATTCACAGTCAGATCAGCACCAAGCAAGCTTGCCTGCGTGGCTGCAGTCCACTGAAGGCGACACAAACAATGGGCTAGATTTGGCTAAGGTATGTATCTTCGTCTCTGCACTGCTCAGAAAATGGTACGCTTAGACTCTTAAAGTAAATATTTCCTCATAATGTAAACATTGTGATGCGTTTCTCTTCTGCAGGCCAAAGATGATAAAACAGAATTACATGCTAAAGTTGCAGTGCTGCAAAAGAAATGGAACGATATCTGCCAATGTCTCCACCACAACAGCTCACCCGTGGAAAGAGATGTTACTCAAGTAGGATCACAAGCATTTCCTTGCATTATGGGTTTTCCAGTTGCGCCAGAGCGGAAAGAAAGAGTTGATAATCATGCTAACACTGTGATAGATGCATCACCAATTGAAAGTGTATGTGATAGTGCACTGGCGAAGTTGCAGCCTAAGACATCAGCACAGGGTGTAACCTTGTCAATTCCCGTTGATTCTAGAGATAAAAGCGAGAGTTCTCCAGACACACTGCACCAAAAACCTTCAAAGTGTGAGGCGAATCCTGCTTACTCTCTATCTGTTGTACTTGATGGTCACGGGTCTCCTTGCTCCGCTGCATCGGTTACAACAGATTTAGGTCTCGGAACACTCTACTCGTTTGTCCAGGACCCAAACCATCCCACTAGTCAAGATAATGAAGAAGTTGATGAGGTCAAAGAAAAACCTCTCAGGCCCCAGCAGCTTCAATTTTCTTCCTGCACTGGGCCTAATTCAGTTGTGCAGTTTGATTCGACAAGCTATTCTGGAAATCTCTTAAAGAAAAGGTTGGCCGACAAGATGAAGCAGTATATGCGGTGAGCCGTACTGTATCTCTCTGCAGATCAGGAAAGGAACGGCGCCTCAGGGCAAGCGTGAAAGGTGATATATGGTTGAGTTTCCACGGGTCTGACATGGTTACCAAAAAGAAACTTGCTATTGCCCTTGCAGAGATGCTATTCGGCAGCAGAGAAAGTGTAATATGTGTGGATTTAGCTTGTCCTGACGGGATCTCTCCACCGAATTCAATCTTTCGTTCCAAAAAGATGAATGGTTTCGACACAAGTTTCAGAGGGAGTTTTATAGTTGACTACATCTATTCAGAGATAAGGAAGAATCCACTGTCAGTAGTTTTTCTCGAAAATGTCGATAAGGCCGATACCGGGATGCATAATTGCCTAGTCCATGCTATCCAGACAGGCAAATTTATTGACTCTCGTGGACGAGAGATTAGTATCAACAATTCTGTCTCCGAGGAAAAGATGCTAGCAGCCCAAAGCTGGCAAATGCAGATACTGATCAGAAATGACCCTGAGTACTGCACCACCGCGTTACGTAATAAGTCCAATGTATTCGTGTCTTCGAGAAACGCCAGCGCTACTCCAGCATTTTTGAACAAGAGGAAGCTGATTGAAACCATGGAAACAGCTAAACGAATTCAGAAAACGTCCAATAAGTGTTTGGACTTGAACTTACCCGTCGAAGCGACTTCAAAAGATTCTACTTTGGCTTCTCTGGATAATTTAACTAACCTAGTGGATGAATATGTGGTGTTTGAGCCGTTCGACTTGGATTCCCTTGCCAGTGACATACTGATAAAAATGGACGAACGGTATAAGAACAAAATTGGGAATGAGGGTTTCTTGGAAGTTGATTCACAAGCAATGGAGCAAATACTGGCAGCTGCATGGTTTTGCGACAGCAGAAACGCATTGGACAATTGGGTTGAGCATGTTCTTGGCAATACCTTTGCGGAAGCTCGAGAAATATATAGTGTTGGAGCTGGTACAGTTTTGAAACTTGTTAGTTGTGAAGGGCTTCCAATGCAGGATCAAGCATCGGAATTTTAACTTCCTGCAAAAATCATTCTACAGTGATGGAATTCTTGCAAGTGCCATGTATAAAAAATATAGTATTAATGTAGTAAATTAGAGTCTGTAATTTCAGCTTTAACCTGTTTAATCCCATAGTTCGAATTTTTCCCTTATACCATCTCTTCAGGAAACAAGTGATGCTTTAATTTTTTTTTTTCATGCTTATTTGAAGTTTGGGCCCAACTTTTCTAAAAATACCCAGCCACTAAGACCAGTGGGTTGAATAGTAAATGAATGCTCAAATTTTCCAAGAAAGCTGTTTTTGGGCATACCAAAAACTTTCAAGGCATACTCCACTATTTCAAAAGGGGATGTTAAATAACAAAATGAGAAAGCCCCTTAACCAAATTTTTTTATAATGATAAATCTGCCCTTTATGTATTAGTGTTAATAATCTGGATTAGTGATTAAATTTTTTGATTAGTGATTAAGATAATTTTCAGAATTATAAGGTTGTTTAGATGAAAAAATTTGGGGAAAAAAATCAAAGTTTTGGTTAAGAAGGAGAGAAAAAGAAGGAGAAAGTGAGAAAATTTTAATTCTTGATTCGATGGAGGATGAGGAGGGTCATAATTCATCTAAAAAACCTAGGAAAATACATATCAACTACAACAATGATTCCCAAATGGCTTATTTCTTAGGTTATGAGAATGATTTTACACAAACTCAAGCTCAAACACAAACTCAAAATGATGATTTGTATGAGCCAAATCCGGTTGACGAGTACATATATGAGGAACCCAATGCTTCTAATACACAGGTACACTTCTATCTTATGCTCAATCTCACTTATATAGCTCCAAATTATAAAAAGTTTGGATTTTTGCTGCATGGCTCGGCGAACCAGGATCCGGTTCGGCTGACATCTACGAGCCGAATCAACCAAATGATGAACGGTTCGGCTCATTGAATGTGGTTACATCATGCGCCGAACCTATATTTTCCACTTTCAACCCAAATGATTAACGGTTCGGCTCACTGAATCTCCTTTCAAATGCGCCGAACCTATAATTTTCAATTCCAACCCTTTTGCTAGATAGTAGTTCGGCTTATATGAAAGTTTCATAGTAAGACGAACAACATCCTGAACAGCCCGGAATAAAAATTATTACAGGTTCGACTTATATATTCAAAATCGTATAAGCCGAACATGAATTTGTAAATTTTTGGGTTAAAGTAATGTTATTGGTTTGGCATATGTTGAGAACTTCGTATAAGCCGAACAACATCCTTAACATCCCGGAATAAAAATTATTACAGGTTCGGCTTATATATTCAAAACTGTATAAGCCGAACATGAATTTGTAAATTTTTGGGTTAAAGTAATGTTGTTGGTTCGGCATATATTGAGAACTTCGTATAAGCCGAAACCTCTTAATGTTTAGGTTCGTCACATAATATTATTATCGTATGAGCCGAACATTAAATTGTTATTTGTTGGGTTAAAATTTTGTTCTTGGTTCGGCACATATTGAGAATGTCGTACCAGCCGAAACCTGTAAATGTTAATGGTGCGACACAGAATATGATTGTCGAATGAGCCAAACATTGCTATTATATTCCTTTTCTAGTATTTACCTTGTGATATTCTTTGTAGATCGTGCTTGAAGGACCTGTAACCATGGAAAATCAACCAGTTCCATTAGAGATAATTCACGAGGATACCAAGGATCACTTCCAAAATGATTTGGTATGTAAGAACTTGGTATTTACCTTAATGTTGTAGGAATATTTCGAAGTTTTTCATACAAATTATTTGTGTTTGAATGAATGTAAAGATGGAAAACTAAACCCGAAGCAGTGGCTTGGGCTGAGGAACACGCGATGAAGATAAATTGCGTACTAGTTGAAGGACGACAAAGCCGAGGGAATCGGTTTGAATTGATTTGTGAGCGAAATGGAACTGGCGATAGAAAGGTTAAAAAGGTTTTTGTATATGTTGGGAAGACCGGGAGAAAGAATAGGATAAATACGAAGAAAACAAGGTTCCCTTTCAAGATCGTTTTCAACCTCAAGAAGAAGAATAAGTCTTTGAACGAAGATGATGAATATTGGGTTATGAATAAAGAAATGGATTGTCGTCATAACCACCCACGTCCATGTGATCTTCATGGACATGCAAAAGTAGCGCGACTCAAACCCAACGAGATTCTAGAAGTGGATAAAATGACACAAGCACGTTTTCCACCGTCTAGGATTCTTAGTAAATTGAAGGCGGGCGACAAGAATAACAAGTCGACTATGTAAACTATCTACAATGCAATAAATAAGATTAGAAGACTCAATTTTCAAGGTAGGATGGTGATGCAACAAGTGATGTGGTTAGGGGTGATGCATAGCTATGCTTGCCAAAAGAATTTGGATGAGTTTGGTCAAGTCACACACCTTTTTCTTGCCCACCCGGAATGCGTCCAATTGACTCTATGCTTCCCACAAGTTCTTATATTGGATTGCACGTATAAGACTAACAAATATGAGATGTCGTTGTTGAACATTGTGGGGCATACGTCGACAAAGGCACCGTTCACCGTGGATTTTTGTTTCTTGAAAAACGAAAAGAAAGAAAGTTATGTTTGGGGGTTAGAACAATTGAAGTTGATCTTCCCGGAGGGTTCTCTTTCTAAAGTGTTCGTTTCCGATCAATATTCATCGTTGATGTATGCTATTAACAAGGTATTTCCGGAAGCATTCAACTTTCTTTGTACGTTTCATATATGGTGCAATGTTAGGAAAAAATGCCAACTGTTAATTCAACCACTTAAGATGAAAGAATTAGAGAATATTGCTAAACTACCGGTGGAGACACGAGTAAAGAAAAGGAAGGAATTCTTGGAAAAACATGAACATAATGAAATGTTGTGGGATTATTTCCAAGGCGAATGGGACGCTTTGGTATGGTCAATCACTGAGGATGTTTACGAAGAAAATGTAAAAATGCTTATTAACTATTGGAGGACCGACTACCCTGACGTCATTACTTACTTGCTGAAAGATGTGTTGGAACCTAATAAAGAAAGGTTTGTGTCTTGTTTCACAAATCGACACAAACACTTCGACAACCAAGCCATAAGTACGGTAGAGTCGGCTCATTATCGGTTGAAGAAGAACGTTTTTGGATGTGTTGACACGTTTGCCACGGTATTTAACTCAATTGATGAATATTTCAAAAGTGATGTTGTGAGAATTAAAGAGTCTTTCGAGCATAACCGTATGTTCAAACACAAGAATTATAATAGTAAATGGATATGAGGATTAAGTCATAGAGTCTCTCATCTATGCATTGACAAATTGATGAAAGAAGTAGATTTGATTGAGAAGTTAGGCGCCAACTTGGAGGAAGAATGTGTTTCTAAAATGAAAACATCTATGGGACTTCCATGCCGCCACGACATACTTCGGAACAAGGATGGTATTATACCATTTGAGGATATTGATCATTTTTGGAAACAATTAAGCTTCGATCCTCTCCCAACCGAAGACGACGAGGATGATCTAGAAATTTGGGACACGACAAATGGGAAAAAGTTGGCGGAGATGTATAGGAAGATGTTCGAGCTCAAAAACAAATATTTTGGGACAACATGATGCCGGTTATGTATCCTTTCACCCAAGAAAATATTTTGGAACCGGAGAAGAGTGAACCGAAAGGTAGAAAGAGTAAAAAAATGAATAATTTTCAAACTAGACAAGCCAACAAGGAACTATTGGCTACTCATAGGGATCCATACGGCGTTGACTTCCATGATGCAAGATATGAGAAGGCAAAGAAGGAAATTGAGAAGGTGATGAAGGAGGAAGTAGTGAAAGTTCCAAAAAAACGTGGTCGTCCAAGTATTCAAAAATCGGAAACAAGTAACAAAGAGGTCGATGAGAATGATTTTCCGTCACAAGCAAAGGATATTAAAAAGGATGTCAAGGGCAAGAGTAAGATGTATCCTTCACAAACTAACATAAAGGAGAAAAGGACCGTACATGAAATTGGTAGGATGAGAGGGCCAAGAAGAGATAAGTCCGGTAACTATTTGAGGCCTATCAATTTTATATACGATAACTACTTGGAAGATCTATCGCCGATAATTCATGAGCATATTGTAACAATGGACCACGTAAATGGTGATGGAAATTGTGGATATTACGTCACGGCGGAACAACTTGGTCCTTTTAAGGAAGGGAACAATCCGGTGCCCCATGAAAATGAAGTCAACTATATTAGGCAACGATTGTTACAAACGCTACGCCGAAACAAAGATTTCTACAAGACAATGATGAGAGGAGTCCAAGAGGATATGCAGGGGTGGCAGCAGAATACATTGCATTCGAACGTCGTCTACATGGGGATTTTATAATCACCCAAGAACATTGGATGATGATGCCTATTTGTGGGTTTTTAATAGCGGAGGCATTCGATTGCGTCGTACATTGTTTCGGGTGGACGGGTAGTAGTTTTACTTACGCGCCTCCAACAAGACCTTGCCATGATGGTGTAAAAGATAGAAGACTTGTTATTGGATTTTTTCAAAATTGTCATTTTATCGTCCTCAAACTTAGACCCGGTTGCCCATTACCACCCTTGATGAGTGAAGCATTTTGGCCTGGATTTGAAAATAATTATGCGATGGATTGGTGTGCAAATTATGCGATGGAAATGGATCTTTGGATTTCTTTGAATATGCATCCCCCAAGTGGACAAGTAATTACGTTTTCAAGTTATGAGGATGATAAGCAAGAGGTCAGTAAAGAGGATGAGAAAGAGGTCAGTGAAGAGGATGCAATTCGTTTAGGATCTCCATAAAAAAAATTCATGGATTTATCCGCGTATTTTTTGTCTTTTCATTTTCGTGAATGATGAGGATGATATTTTGACTAGATTTCAGTTACATGTACCCATCAAAACGAAATAGTTGAATGATTTACTTTTTGGTTATGGAATGTGTTGTTTTCTAGAATCTGGAACCATGAACACAGGAGATGGTTCGGCTTGTATCGTTAGTTACAGGATAAGCCGAACCTGACAAAAAAACTCTGGTTTTTTGTCAGGTTCGGCTTATAACATTATTTCAATGAAAGCCGAACCTGACAACAAATAAACACAGAGTTTTTTTGTCAGGTTCGGCTTATCCTGTAATTCCGGTTATGCGTCGAACCTGACAACAACAAAATCAGAGTTTTTGCCAGGTTCGGCGCATAACGTGAATTACAGGATAAGCCGAACCTTACATGATTCATGAACACAATAATTATTATATCATTCCAAATAGACTTTTCAAATTCATTGAAAATGTAGATTACACACCCGTTACATAATAGCCTGACAATAAATTTCTAGTCGAATTCTACTAATATTCAAAACGGGTAATGAGAAACCTTCTAAGAATGTAGTAGTGATCTTTGTATTCGAAATTCTTTCATTTCCATCTTCGCCATTCCTCTAGAGCTCGATCTTCAATCTCAGAGTTTGTTTCACCCTTGATACGATATAGACTCACAATCCGAACTAAAGCTATAAAGTCTTTGATCGTTTTTTTAATAGTTTCAATTCGGCAAAACAAGGCCACACTATCCCGGTTGTGAGGATTACCCGTTTCGGTGCTGAAGGCTTCATGAATTTTAATTAAGTAGTACATACTCATCAAACCCTTCACTCGTCGTTCTTCACCCTTCTTTGGATAGTATGCTATGTAATTAGTGCAAAGAGACAAATCTTCTTATAAAGTAAACTCATGAGTTGGGGGTGCCATTTTTTTAGGTATATGCTCTGAAGATACATCCTACTCATGTATGTATATATATATTACGGGTTCCAACGGATATATATTTCAAACAAGAGTCATTCATAGATTCTTGTGCAAATAAAGACAATGTTCGGCTCATAATAAGGTTAGAACATAAGCCGAATTTGTTTATGTAACGGCTATAATTTCAAATTTTGAAACTTCTAATAGGTTCGGCGCATATTAATTTGCATATCTAAGCCGAATCATATTAGTATTCGAAGAAGTACCATTTTCGTTCATGAATGAAAAGGGTATATTATGCAAAACCTTGCAAATGAAGGGCATATCATTAATATTACTAACGAATAAACTGTCGTAATTATAGGTTCGGCGCAACACTAATACTACCGAATAAATCGAACCTGTAGGACAATGTTCGGCTCATAAGAAGGTTAGAACATAAGACGAATTTGTTTAAGTAACGGCTAGCATTTAAGATTTTTAAACTTCTAATAGGTTCGGCGCATATTAGTTCGCAGATCTAAGCCGAATCATATTAATATTCGGCGTGTAACTAACAATACAGGATAAGCCGAACCTGACAAAAAAATGGAACCATGAACACATGAGATGGTTCGGCTTGTATCATTAGTTACAGGATAAGCCTAACCTGACAAAAAAAATCCATTATTTTTTGTTGTCAGGTTCGGCTTACAGTGAAATAATGTTAGCCGAACCTGACAAAAAATCAGAGTTTTTTGTCAGGTTCGGCTTATCCTGTAATTCCCGATATGCGCCGAACCTGGCGAACTTTATAAATTCCAGGTAAAGTTTATAATTCCACAAATTACAGGATATTGATTAAAACATGAAATTCAAGGTGTCCATAACACAATCCCAGCACCATTAAAAACAAAGTTCAGCACCTAAAATGCAAGGTGTTTGAGGCACCATAAAAGTGTACATAAAAGTTAAGAAAACATTAAAAGGAACTTGGAAAAATTAAAGGGCACTTAACCACGACCCCTCTTCTTAGTTCCACGACCACCTCTTCTTCCACCTTGGTCTTCATATTCCAACGCCCTATTACCGTGTTGGTCGGTAGCACCATCTCCACTTGTACCTTCACCACTTGTCGAGACCTATTAGTGGTAGGCCTTTGTGCGGGTTCCTCGGGTCCTTGTCCTTTGTTGATGATTGCACCCCACTTGTTGTAGATGTGTTTTTGTTCTTCCACGGTCAATGGTGTTTTGCAACCAAGTTTGGCCTTCATTTTTTTCAACATCTCCCTACCCGCGGCAATTTATTTTTTCATTTGCCAACAACTTATAACCGGTGAGGTTGAAGACATTTTTACCATAACTAATATATGAAAATAGTATAAAGTGAAGTCATTCTTACCATTATCTTGAAAGCGTTGACTACATCTTCGGAAGTAGACTTGTTGGTGATCTTGATTGCCTTGGCCTTCCCCTTATGAGCTATCTTCTGACTCTCCTTATTTATAATGAAGGGATGAGAAATTTGGTTATACCAATCCATATAGCCCGGATCCTCTTCACATGGATGATGTGATTGTAGATTGTAGTAAGTAGAGTATCGTTCAAACTCGAACTTGTGAAGGATTTTCGAAAATTGAATAAAATTGTTTCAAAGATATAAGAAAATACCAAGACTCAGGATTCCACAATGACCAATCAATATTCATGCAATTCTTTCTTTTAAAGTGATCTAATATTTTGCCTCTAATAGATTTTTGAAGTAATAGATGTAATCACCAAGCATGAAACATCAAAAGTTTTAAAACCAAGCATGCTCCATCAAAATAATTCACAACAACTCAATAAAAATCATTATTCTTTGAAGTTCTATGCAAATAATCATATAAAATAATTGCAATAAATAAATAAAATAGAATTATACCAATTTTCATGAAACAATGGCTTCCTCCGTTGCCTTGGCTAAGGGGTTTAGATTCTCATATTAATCACTTGCTCAAAATACATGTTTAAAGCTCCAAAAGTTGATTAAAAGAAGTAAACAATGCAACAGAAAAATCGCAACAGCAGTTCCTGTTGCGAAGTTGCTGTTACTCCGTTACAGAAAAGAATTGGTGACGGAGGATGAAGGTCTGTGGTTTATTGTTCTGTTACAAAGGGAAGCTGTTGCAGTTTTGCAAATTTGAGACTTTATTCTTATATGCAACACTTGTTCTTCAGCAGCAGCAGGAAACTCGACAGTTTCTGTAACTTTCTGCAACTCGATCTTCTTAGCTCTGTGGCTCTTCAAACTCCTCCAAACTCTTATAACCTTCTCTATTGACCCTAGGATTCCTATTTATACATAACAGGCCCCTTGAATCTCTCCCAAATCGCCTCAAATTTCCCTTTTTCTTTCTTGGCAGTTACGGCAATAATCGCTTCCCAAATTTGTTTCACACGTTTTCGAGCTCTCCCAATGGTATAAAACTCTTCCTTAGGTAGAATATATCCTGTTTTGATAGTTTACTTTCCTTAAATCTCTTTTAATAACCAATTTTTAACCCATGAAGCCGTGTTTCCTTATTTGACTTTGATTCCAATTTCCGGCTATTCTAGCCCAAGTTGATCGGTCCAATTGCTTCTAATGATCTTCTTAGGCCATATAAAGTTAATCCCAACCAATTTCCAGTGTTTAATCTCCCTGAAAACTCTTCAGAATTCATTCCAAACTTCATCAGCGAGAACGCTGTTTTTCCCGCCAATTTTCTATTTGAAACGTGAAGAAGGTGACCTCCCCCTATCCTGTACTGTTCTCCCTTTAGCAGCTGCCTGGAAATAGGTTACCCCTTAGTGATTAGGTTACCCCTTATCAAAAATCGAGGGTCCGTATAGTGATTTTTTTGGGACATTTTCCGCACTTTTCCGGGGTTGCTCCGGGGTATTTCCGGGGTGCTTCCGGTACTCTATCAACGGAGGTCCAAACGCCGCATTTTCAGCCAATTTCGCCTCAAAATTTTATTCTTCTAAAAACCCCTACAAATAAATAAAATAAGCAAATAAGTACAAAATCGAGCACTAACACTATATACAATTGAGCTATATTAGACACATAAATGCGTCTATCAAATACCCCCAAACTTATTATTTGCTAGTCCCGAGCAAATCAAAACTACAAAATAAAATCCTAACTCACTTTTGCAGGCATCGTAGATTGCATTTAGCGTATGCAATAAGCCTTTAAACCCCTAGGTGGCCCTAGTGGCCGAGTTATAGTCTCGGGAAGGCTTACTAGAGATATACCCACAAAATCTTTACTCCAGACCCTAGCTATCTAGGCAGAACCTTGGAAGGCACTAAAGAACCTCCTTGGTTGGCATACTTATTGATTACAAGAGGAAGTACCCTGATGCGAAATTCCAATTGATGTACACGAGTTTGCACTCAAGTGTACTAAAATTCATATATAAGTGACAGAGCTCTACTAAGATAGTTTCACAATGGACATCATATTCGGAGTCAAACTAAACACATGGATAGATTAAGAGATGGATATAGAAAAACATAGATGGTTTTGATGTTGACTAAGTGAACAATGTTTCTCATATCTGTCTGAAGGCCACTGCCAAAATGAACCTATCCTAATGGATTGAGATACTGGTCTAACTAATATCAACACATCTGGCATATACAAGGGAACCAGTGGTCGATAACCTAAATCTAGATCAACAAACTGGCATATACAAGGGAACCAGTGGTTGACTACATAGAACAATTTTTCGATCTTTTTCGATCTTTTTTTTTTTAACGTCATGAATAGGTCTTTTTAATCCAAGCGCATGCTTCTTGTCAGCAGATTACATGATAGTTCCCTCGGGTTCTGCATTCCACGCTTGTTTAGGCGACGGAGACAGGGAGAACACACACATATTGCTATCCAAGTGTTAATATTTATTCCGATTGGTCTCATGGTAACAACTTGAATCGTGAGCCCCACCTAATCACTTAGACAAACATAGTTTAAAATGAAAAATAAAAACAGAAGTGAAAAGGACTCAACGAGATATGGCGAAACTATCATGTTATTTCTAACACCTGAGCTCTGTGCTTTTGTGAATAGACTCTTCTAGATGTTTCCATCTAGTCAGATTGGTCCCTTAACTCCTAAAACCAAAATGCTTCCATCCACTTAGATTGGTTAGAGATATCCTCAACATGCATAAATTTCTAGGCTCTGGAGTTTATTTATAATGCAACTAAAAAGTTTCTCCCGTACCCCCAAACTTAAATCTAACATTTTCCTCAATGTTCTAAAGATAAAATTAAAAGCATGAACAAGGAAAAAATGTTACCATTTGAAGCAAAAGAGTTAAGGAAAGATATTACCTGGTTGCATGAGAATGGGTTACCACCCAAGAAGTGCTAAGTTTAAAGTCTTCAGTCGGACATAAGTACCACAAAATGGCTAGTTACCTTTCAAATCGTATATCAATAATCGAAACAACTGCGGGTCAACAAAACCAAATAAAACTGCCACTAATATGAGACAAATGCTCAAAATCAGAAGAATGAGCAGATAGAGCACAAACTGATTCAAAGTTTCTCGCAAGACAACTAGATTTATCTGGTGCACCCTCTTGGGCTTCATATGAGTGTCTCGACAAATAGATTCATCAGAAAAACGGGTCTATAAGTTATCATTTTACTCTTGGACAGTATCATGAGGATCAGGTTGTGGAGTCTGAATAGACTCAGGGAATACCTCACTAGGATCGAGTCCCAAATTAGGAACTCTGGATAATTGAAAATCACAAGAATCATCACTACCCCCAAACTTAGGGTTTTCACTACCCTCTGACAAACCTCTAATTATTGCTTGATTTTCCGGATCTCCCCAGTCCTTAAAATCAAGAGCTTCTTCTAAACAAGGGGTTAAGGTAGATTCAGAAACTAGTAATGGTTCAAACTTACCTTTCTAGTGATCAGTATCTAACAGAGGAACAGAATCCAACAGAGCATTTACTTGTTTAATGTTGCTATCATTGTCGAGATCCATGCTAAAATGGGCTAGACAACTCTATAATGGATCTTCCGATATGGTGTTTGGTAAGGAATCCGGAACTAAGGTTCCTATCATGTCCACTTCTTCAGTGAATGTGTCATCTAGCTCAGAATGTAGCTTATTGACATTAAAAATATTCATCTCAATAGTCATATTACCAAAAGATAGATTCATGATACCATTTCGACAGTTTATAATTGCATTAGACGTAGCTAAGAATGGGCGACCTAAAATCACAGGTATTTGGTTCTCTGGGTCAGGGACAGATTGAGTATCTAGGACCACGAAATCCACAGGATAAATAAACTTGTCGACCTCAATAATAACATCCTCTATCACACCACGAGGAATTTTGACAGACCTATCAGCTAACTGGAGTGTTATCTTGGTAGGTTTCAGTTCACCAAGTCCTAGATTTAAGTAGACATGGTATGGTAGTAAATTCACACTGGCTCCTAAGTCAAGTAAAGCTTTTTATACCCGGTGTTCTCCTATTGTGCAAGCAATGGTAGGGGAACCTGGGTCTTTGTACTTAGGAGTTGTGGTGCTCTGAATGATCGAACTTACATGACTAGCTAAAAAGGATTTTTTAGGGACACTAAGCTTTCGCTTTCGGGTACACATATCCTTAAGGAACTTGGCATAAGTCGGTAGTTGCCTAATTGCTTCTAGTAATGGAAGGTTTATGGTAACTTTCTTAAAAACCTCCATTATGTCATTAAAGTTGGATTCACTCTTTGTTGGTGCTAGTAGCTGGGGAAATGGGGCTCTAGGCATAAAATAGGGCCTCTCAGGAACCGAATCGGCATCATTAGAAACTTTATCAGTCTCTTCAGCTATGGATGGTCCTGAGGGGTGAACTACAGTATGCTCACTATCAGGCACGGTTACCTTGTTATCTATAACTCTACCACTCCTAAGGGTTTTGATTGCATTCACATGATCAGATGATCTTCCTCCTATTTAATGAACTCCTCTAGGATTAGGTTGTGTCTGACTAGGAAAACTCTCATTATATCTCTCACTTATAATTTTAGCCATTTGGCCAATTTGAAGATCTAACTTAGCAATAGCCTTGTTAGTGTTTATAAAATTATGATTGGTTTCCTCTTGAAAACTAGCCTGGTTCTTTTGTAATATACTAAGAGATTACTCCACGCTAGTTAGTCTATTCTCAAAAGGGTTCTGGATTTGGGCTTGACCTGAAGAGTTCTTATTATAAACAAAACCTGGGGGAAGTTGAGAATTACTAGACTGTTCTTGACTCTGGCCCTTAGACCATGAGAAATTATGATGGTTTCTCCAACCAGGGTTGTAGGTTTCTGAGTACGGATCAAACCTCTGACGGTTCTCGAATCTAGTGTTATTATAAAGAGCATTGGCTTGCTCTTCATTATTCTGGCCTTCCCGAATAGGCTCCCCTCTACCACTAGTGTGACCCAATTCCAAAGCTTCTAACCTCTTTGCTATAGCAGCAATTCTGGCATCTGACTCATAGCCTTCTTATACCCTATTGACTATTTCCCATTGTTGGGTTTTATCGGCGATGTCATTCAAAAATTCCCCGCGTCAACAGTTTGGTTTTCAAACCCACCAGTGCACAAGGATTCAACCATGGTTGTTGTCGAATAATCTAAACCCTCATAAAGGATTTGAACTAGCCTAACATTTTCTATACCATGTTGAGGACATTGGGATATCAAGTCATTGAACCTTTCCAAATGCCTATACAGGGATTCTCCCTCTTGTTGAGAAAAAGTACATATTTGCGTCCTAATAGACGATATTTTATTCCTCGGGAAAAAATTTCTGTGAAAAGGCAGATGTAAGTTGGTCATAGGTTTCAATTGACTCAGGAGGCAAACTATACAACCATGATTTGGATTTATCTTTTAAGGAAAAGGGGAATAACCTAAGTTTCAGAGCATCATCATCTAGGTTTCTAATTCGTAGAGTACTACAAATTTCCTCAAAATCCCTAATATGAAAATAGGGGTTTTCATTTTCTTTCCCTAAAAATATTGGGAGCATCTGTAGAGTCCCAGGTTTTAATTCATAAGTTGCTTCTGTGTCAGCTAACTTAATACACGACGGACGAGTAGTCCTAGTCGGATTTAACAGTGCTTTCAAAGTTGCCATTTCTGGCGCTATCGGAGTATTAGGGATTATTCCCTCAGTAAAATACGTATGTTCAAAATCGGACCTTTCGAGAACAGGACTTTCTAAATTAAGGTAATCAAGATCTTTAGAATTACTAGGTTCCTCCCTAATGAATCGACCTAAAGCGTCTCTTTTACGTTCTGGCATACAAAAGAATGTGGAAGGGAATTCTAAGCAATCACAAAGCAAGGCTGACTCAACCAAATCAAACCTATTGATTTCTAGCAAACAAAAAGCATGATGGCTCCACTTAGATTGTTTCTAGACTAGCTTCTATCTCTCGAAGGGGAATTCGTTACAAGTTGAGCAAACCCCTCTGGATCAATCCGAGATAATGTGAGATGAAACTGAGGCGACGGAAGCTTAATGGAGCTTTGATACCCAAGGCCTCATCGGCGTTACAAGGCGGCTTGTTTCAACTCCCAGAAGTCATCATGAACTTTGAAGTTGCTTAAAAGGTAACCAATATCCTTCGAAAAATTGTCCTAACAAGCTCGATACCCTATAGGTCTCTTTCTAATCAGATTTTAAATCTTGGGTTCGCTTTAGGTTTTGTTTTCCTAAGGAGGGCAAGAAGGGAGCGGTGATGAAATCCGAACCCTTATCTTATATGGCCAGTCCTTGCCCTTTACTAGGAAAATAAATGTCTGTATTCAGTCCTCAACAAATATGCACCTTAAGGAATACAGTAACTCGCTGACAGGGGATTCGCGAGTGTTCAGATTCTTACCTCCCGTTCCAGATGGGGGATGGATCGGTTGTAGTCGACTCGGGCCACTGACTCATGTGTCAGTGTACGAACCCAAGGTGCAGAGACAATATCGTAATTGTCCTCCTTCTCTGCAAACATTTTAATATTTAAAGATACCCTTCCGTAGGGTATAAAAAAATAATGTCCAAAAGTTTAAAATCCAAAGTCCAAAAGAAAAGAAAAAATTACAAAATAGTAAAGAAACCCAAATACAATTTCTAAAAAGTAATAAAATCTATAAAAAAATTAAAAGAATACTAAAAAAAAAAATCTTCTTCTTCACTCCTTTGGATTCTTCTTTCCTTTTCTTATAGCTCGCTCCAAATGTGAAAAGAATCAAAAAAATACCAAACCAGTAAAAGAACAAAAATAATAAAAAAAACTAAAAAAACTAATCTAAAACCCTAAAAACAAGTCCGCGTCGGCGGCGCCAAAAATTGATGTGATTGTAGATTGTAGTAAGTAGAGTATCGTTCAAACTCGAACTTGTGAAGGATTTTCGAAAATTGAATAAAATTGTTTCAAAGATATAAGAAAATACCAAGGCTCAGGATTCCACCAATGACCAATCAAGAGATAAATTCTAATCAATATTCATGCAATTCTTTCTTTTAAAGTGATCTAATATTTTGCCTCTAATAGATTTTTGAAGTAATAGTTTTAATCACCAAGCATGAAACATCAAAAGTTTTAAAACCAAGCATGATCCATCAAAATAATTCACAACAACTCAATAAAAATCAATTATTCTTTGAAGTTCTATGCAAATAATTGCAATAAATAAATAAAATAGAATTATACCAATTTTCATGAAACAATGGCTTCCTCCGTTGCCTTGGCTAAGGGGTTTAGCTTCTCATATTAATCACTTGCTCAAAATACATGTTTAAAGCTCCAAAAGTTGATTAAAAGAAGTAAACAATGCAACAGAAAAATCGCAACAGCAGTTCCTGTTGCGAAGTTGCTGTTACTCCGTTATAGAAAAAGAATTGGTGACGGAGGATGAAGGTCTGTGGTTTACTGTTCTGTTACAAAGGGAAGCTGTAGCAGTGTTGCAAATTTGAGACATTGTTCTTATTTGCAACACTTGTTCTTCAGTAGCAGCAGAAAACTCGACAGTTTCTGTAACTTCCTGCAACTCGATCTTCTTAGCTCTGTGTCTCTTCAAACTCCTCAAAACTCTTCGAACCTTCTCTATTGACCCTAGGAATCCTATTTATACATAACAGACCCCTTGAATCTCTCCCAAATCGCCTCAAATTTCCCTTTTTCTTTCTTGGCAGTTACGGCAATAATCGCTTCCCAAATTTGTTTCACAAGTTTTCGAGATCTCCCAATGGTATAAAACTCTTCCTTAGGTAGAATATATCCTGTTTTGATAGTTTACTTGCCTTAAATCTCTTTGAATAACCACTTTTTAATCCATGAAGCCGTGTTTCCTTATTTGATTTTGATTCCAATTTCCGGCTATTCTAGCCCAAGTTGATCGGTCCAATTGCTTCTAATGATCTTCTTAGGCCATATAAAGTTAAGTTCAACCAATTTCCAGTGTTTAATCTCCCTGAAAACTCTTCAGAATTCATTCCAAATTTCATCAGCGAGAACGCTGTTTTTCCCGCCAATTTCCTATTTGAAACGTGAAGGTGACCTCCCCCTATCCTGTGCTGTTCTCCCTTTAGCAGCTGCCTGGAAATAGGTTACTCCTTAGTAATTAGGTTACCCCTTATCCAAAATCGAGGGTCCGTATAGTGATTTTTCTGGGACAATTTCCGCACTTTTTCGGGGTATTTCTGGGGTGCTTCCGGTACTCTATCAACGGAGGTCCAAACGCCGCATTTTCAGCCAATTTCGCCGCAAAACTTTATTCTTCTAAAAACACCTACAAATAAATAAAATAAGAAAATAAGTACAAAATCGAGCACTAACACCATATACAATTGAGCTATATTAGACACATAAATGCGTCTATCAATGGATCATCAAGTAAAGGTGTTAACTTGGACACATCTAATATGTGATGGTCTAAGTTATTCCAAAACTCAAGGGTGGGACGAGGATCATACTCTGGTTCCCAAGATGAAGTGGTTCTTTTAGTTCCAGTACCACTCTTTGGTAACAACCTGAATTTCTCATCAAACAAACGAACCTTCTGGACGCATCCTATTTGACAGAGTACTCGACGAGGATCTTATATAACATAACCACTGGGATAAACAATGGACCATGATACATACTTACCGGCATATCCTCATCTTCAACAAATTCATCTTCTTCATCTTCCTTCTCATATGGTTGAAAAACAACATCATCAACACCCAGTGTGTCTAACCTCTCTCTCAAACTTGCCACCAGATGTTTTTTGTTCCTTTTCTTCGAGGCCTCGTACAAGTACCGTGCTGCAGTTGGCTCCATATCAACATAATCGACATCCTTCTTAAATACTTAACCAATTTCAAAATTGGGAAATGGTCATATATCCACACCTACATCCAAAGAACCGCATTCAAAAATCAAAGGAACTGAAGTGATAGAAACAATTTTTACTTGGAAACATCAAAGTAAGAATAAAGTTCGCAAACTCAGACAAAGGTTCGGCTGATATGGATCAAGTATTATAAGCCGAACCCAATAAACAAGAAGTTCGGATTATACGAATTTATAGTAATAAGCCAAACCATACTCTGAACTCCAGAAAGTTACCTGGAGCAAAGTGAAGTTTCCTCCGATGTTTTTACTTGTCAACCTAGACGCGGTGGCAAGTTGGTCCAGCAGGTAAGCGAGAATAGCTGTTCCCCAAGCATACTTGTTACAAGTTTCAAGATTTTTGACCAATTGGAGATAGTTCGCATTTACCTTGTTTCCCGTAAGGTCGGGAAAGATGTCTTTACCAAGAGTGTATAGCAAGTAGGCAGTTTCAGTTTGCCTCACTTTGACGGGATCCATTACCAAGGAACCTTCCCGTACTCTCCCCTTTGTGTTCTAAAATTCCTTTTTCAAGTTAGTCAACTTGATCTTCTTGTTCTTCTTGTTTCTTCCACCGTCTATGAAAACGGAATCGATATCTCTAACGGATCGACAAAACTCCAACTCAGTTTTGTATGCATCCAAACCAAGAAATACCCAGTACAAATTGTAGAGCTCATCCCAGCTCATGTCATAAAAATCATCCTTCACACTTCTACCCATTGCTTTAAGGCGTGTAATCTTACTAGCCTCATCAGAAGTGATTGTCATCTCTCCAAAAGGTAACTGAAATGTGTAGGTTTCTGGACAGAATCTCTCGGTAAAGGCAGAGGTCGACAGACTATCATATTCCTTATGTCCATAATTGATGGCAGACCATAAAGCACTGGCTTGGACATAAGCAATCACCTCAGGAACCTCTTCATTAAGACTCCATTCTGCTGCCCTCTGGTGTCTTAATACTCATACTGCACGGTTGTGATCAGGAGTCTCGTATATTCTCTTCGCCCAAGATTCGGCATAACCAATCAAAATATTTCCTCCATCTTACGAAAGACCATGAGGCAAACCATCTGATCAAGGTGTAATTGCGTCATCGTCATCAGGAATGTGAAAACCAGTGACCCGTCGATCATCATCATCCTTCTCTTTCTCGGGTTCTGTCACCTTCTTACCTTTCCTGTCTTTCATAGGTTTTCCTTGGGGTTGTGTTTCTTCTTGATAAACTTCTTGATGTTCTTCTTCATGATCATCAACTTCTTCTTGTCTTCCAACTCTAACTTGTTCAACTTCTTCTTCTAAAATGCCTCCTCTACCTCCCGCTCCCAATATTTTCTTACCTCCTCCTCGAGGATCGGGAGTTTTTGAAATAGAAGGTGTTACCTCCATCCTCTTCCTCCTATTAGCTGCATTAGTCCTGACACAAGTATGAAAGTTATAAGTATGCTTCAAACAACAAAGGGATACAAACTATATGAAATATGGATTTGAAATGCCAAAAACTTGTCAACAAATAAGAAGGCTCGGCTTACCCTCAATAACACATATGAGTCGAACCAGGTCTTGAAATTTTCATTAGCTTACACAGAGAATGGTTCGGCTCATATTAAAAAATAGTTACAAGCCGATCCTAAATATTCGGCACACAACCTATGCTGTCTAATACGCCGAACCTATGATTATGAACTCAAACACATATTCGGCGCAACATGACATAATAGAAATAAGCCGATCCTATACACTTGTAAAATTTATGGAATTCTAACAACGATATTCGGCGCAACCCTAATATTATCGAATAAGCCGAATCTAGACTTATGAATTGAATGATGTATTCGGCGCAAAATGGTATCATACAAATAAGCCTAACCTACACATAAAGAATTCATGAAATTCAAACAACAATATTCGGCGCAAAATAATACAACCATACAAGCCGATCCTAAGCACGTGCAAAATTTCTGAGATTCACAAAACATATTCGGCACAAAACTAACACCATCGAATAAGCCGATCCTAAATATAAAGATCGTACGTCATTGAGTTCGGATCACGACGGATTTCAGATGTAAGCCAAACCGTTCATATGCACTTTCAGGGTTCAGTTTCAAGAACGGTTCGGCGCACATCTAAGGTTTTTTGTACGCCGAACCATGTCCTGTAACCGCCGCACAGACATGTTTTTGACCTATTAAATCTATCATACCAATCAAAAAAGCATCAAAAACATCAAATACGAGATGGGTTTGTAGAACTAACCTTCTTATTCTCATTAACGGAGTTGGTTCTTCTTCAATCTCTTCTTCCAGTTGATTTTGAGTTTGTTCTTCTTCTTCAATAGGTTGTTCAATTGATCGGTTAGAACGAGATACTTACTTAAAACGAGCCATTATATAGATGAGTTTAATCGTCGATTAACTTCTCACGAATGGACGATCAAATTTCGGCGATGAGGCGATGAAAAAAAACGATCAAATTGGGCGCGGGTGGGCTGCTGTGGAGAGGAAGAAAGAGTTGAATAAAACTGATTTTAGGTTTATTGATTATAGGTTTTTGTATTAGGGTTAGGGATAGATTAGTAATTTAAAATATTTAAGGGCATCTAGATAATTGAACACCCATAGGGTACTCCTTATCAGGTCACCCCTAGTTAGGACTAGTGTTTGGTATGCCCTGAAATTATTGGATATGTCTAAAAACATGGTTCTTTTCCAATCTCCCTCAAACGAAGCCTTTATCCACCTTAGGTTACGATGACAAAAGATTTAGGAAATAAAAAAAGTAGTGGTCGAGCGTTTTTGATCTAACATTATTAGAATCGTTCACTAAAAATTGTGAACGACATATAATCAATTCAGTTGATTTAAATAAGTTTTACGTTATGAAGTGTTTTGCAAGTATTATCGTAATTGGCTACATGGAAAATGGTTTCTAAAATGCTTGAACAGTACGCGAATAAAATTGATTTCACGTGTAGCCAACACCACATATTAGCAGGCTCGGCTTAAAATTTGATATCTCACAGTGAAACAACAAAACGATGCCCATGTCGTACACATTTTCTCATGTATAAAAAAAATACGGATATAAAGTTATAAGAAAAATTATTTTAGTTTACTGAAAAGTTATTATAAGATTCAACTATAATACACTATATACATATAATTTTCTAAGAGTTAATTATAGTGATTTATTTAATACCCAAAAAAATGATCATTAAAACCAAATACTGAATATATTCCTTAAATCTAATTTAATCTACAAAAGAATATTCATAATAATACCAACAATAATCAAATAATCAAGAAGACCGGTGTGCATGGTGCTTTTCCGACTAAGGGAAAACTAGTTATTTTAAAGGTCTGGAACATTGGAGTCAATCAGGATAACTTTGGCTCATGTGGTTACCAGTAATCCGCGATTAACATGCCATGATTACTAGGTCATGGTCGCTAGGTCGTGACCACTTAGCCGCAACTAACAGGGTAACGCCACTAGCTAGGCCGTGAAATATGCCACGACTAACAAGTCGCGACTTACGAGCTGCGACCACTAATTCATGATCAGGTCGTGACTTATAGTTCGCAATTACAGTTGAAACTTTTTTAATTAATACTCGATTATTTAATAAACTCTCTTAAATAATATTTTTAGCTGATCCCGAGTCGGGGACAACGTGTCAAATTAATAATTCGCTAAAATTATAAGATAATACTTTTTTGATTACCTATGTAGGTCCCATATGAAATATAATAATGCATTATATTATATTCAATACATTAATGATTTATGAAGGCTTTTTGAAAAATGATTTAATTGTCTTATGTTTTTTTTTCTAAAATCAATATCGCATTGAATTTCATCTCTAATTTTTCATATCATTGCAAGAATTTTTGGTGTTGTTGGATTATCCTTCTTGTGCTTGAATAATGCTCTATGAATTTCATTGGTCATTGTTGATTTTTAACACCTTTAACATGAGAAGCCATATTTGTGTGTATGATTTGTTTGTGCTAGTAATATGATTTCATATTGTATCTATATAAAATATTTTTTTATTTGTTAGTAGTATGATTTCATATTGTATTTCTATATTTGAAATATATATTTTTTTGACAAAAAAATTATTTAGAAAATATGATTTAATTAATAAAAAATGATTTGATATTGATATTGTGTTTCTATAAAAAATTAAAAATATGATTGAATATTATGTTTATATAAATATGATTTGATATTGATATTATATTTATATAGGAAATAAAAAAGATTTGATATGGTATCTTGTTCGTATAGAAACTAATTATTTGATATGAAATATATCTATAAATTAATAAGTATTAATTTATCGGTTAATTAATATCTCACTTAATTAATAAATTTAGATGGTCCCGACAACATTAATTTATAGAGTTTCTACTGTACTAGGATACAATCGGATCGGTTTAGTCGTGAATAGCTCGACCATACTAGAGCAAAACTTACACTCCGACATCCCAAGTAAAGTCAGGATTTTTAGCTCTGATCGTGTAAACCCGCATGAGCCTCACCCATATAGGATTTATTTATGAGGGTCTCATGACTGGCTCCTAGGACGTCTCCAAAAGAATCACTGGTCATGTCCACTCCTCAAACTTATGGCTAACTCTTACTAATTTCCCCGTAAGACATACTGGTAATATCTTCTCCTTACGCTCATGGAAACGTTTGTGGTTGATCCAACGAGCCTGAGCATTTTGAGCACAGATCGATCCTAAGTCTCAGTGAGCGTAACTCGAGCGCGACTCACTCTGCTATATATAGTAACCCTTATGTACATGATCACGACCGACACTTAATAAATCCCCTCGAGACTCGTTGGTAAAGTCAACAACATCCTTAGTCCTGTATAAACAAAAGACACTCTCATCATGCACAAGCCTCATCCTCAGTCCCATAAAGCATTTCCACGATTGGCACCATAATCCTGAGCAACACAAAATCATCCAAACATGTAACAAGGTTATATATAAGCTCCTTAGAGCTTCGTGGGTTCATCAAGTAGACATACAAGAGAATTCAGCCTCCATAATCCATGCATAGGCGGTTATACAAGTTGATGGTCAATCTCATATTATCTTGTGTATCATACGCAATCCATAAGTTGTTATTTTGTCATTTTCACATGCTCAATCTCATACCCACAACCCACAAGCCAATCTTCTATCCCCGTATTTCAAAATCATATTCCCATACCCAATCATAAACATCTTTCTCCTGCAATTCAATGTTCCCACAATCTAATCCTCACGAAAATTACAAACCAATTATCATCCAACATCCCAATGTTATTAAGTGATAAACTTTAACATAAAGTTAATAACTTTTTAATAATTTTTAATGAAAAGGGAGATTAATTGAGAAGCAGAAAATGTATCTTTTAATAAGAATCGAGATTGATATAGAAGAAGGAAAATATGAGTGGTCGAATTCAATGTGACTTTATAGGTGGTTGTTTTGGGGTAAAAACTGATTCGGTTGTTTTTGGTAAACTTGGGTGTGTTGATGAGAAACGAATTCAATGCTTGAACAAATGTACTTCACATGAGTACTTTTGAGTTCGAGAGATCAATCTGTAAGACTCTGGTCTAAACCAAGAAATTGCCGTTCCAGATTCAATTCGGTCACAAGGTGAAGGAGAATGGTTGATCTTAGGTAGGGAAGCGAAGAAGGTGTTTGAGATCAAAATGTTGAATTATGAAGGTGTGGCTGTTTTATGACTTGTATCAGAAAAAATAGTTTCTGGCTACATGTGTTGATAGCACTTGTGTTCTTGTTGTCGAAATAGGTTGAAAAGCTATTTATACAAGTCATTTGAGAGCAACCCTGATCTTGTAGCAAGTGGAGAAGATTAAGTAGTGGAGTAGTGGGGTTGTGTAAGAGGTGGTAATCGGTCACGCCTTTACCCACTACTCTCATCGTTGTTAACCGTTTGTCCTTTCCTGACACATTCTCGTAATGGGCTTGCCGCAGGCGGTCATGAACAATGCAACCTGTGTGAGTATTTTTGTGCAGATCTCAATACTGACACTTCGGGAGATTCATGCTACTCTGCTGAGAGTGAACATTAATCGTCATGTCATGTCAATATTGGGAGTTCGTCTACGGAACATAGCACGGGAGAATACTAGGGGCTCAATGCATTAGTGAATAATGCTGGTGGAAAAATTCACAGGATATTTGGGATTGTTGCCACACGCATAATTCTGAGTGAATTTCATATATATATATATTGAATTGCTCAATGAGCGAAGAGGTTTTTCGCACTCGTCACTTCTTAAATGGATTTAATCCTTGCAGGGTGATAGCGCATTAAACACAGGGTTTTACGATTTTGACCCTGAACTAAAAACCACCATCAACATTAAGTCTCTTGCTTAGTACGTAACAGTGACATTGTTGAGGGGTAAGAACTAGATGATGACAAATAAAGATAAAACTTATGAGACAAAGTTAGATGTTACCAGGAGAGATGGGTCGGCATTTCCTTGGAACATGACACGTTCAAGAGGCGTCCAGGTGAGCGTTCCCCTAGCATGATGTCGGTTGGACCCAGGTATATTAGGCATACGATTGGTTGGGATCTCCAACAGGATAGAGGCCGGCTCGGTTTTTGAGCAAGACGTGTTTAACGAAGTATCAAAGCACGTAGTGAGCATCCTCCTAGCATACGTCAATTGTCTCTAGGTAGATAAGCATTTAATCGGTTGATATACTGCCTCTGAGGCCTTTATACACGGCAGTTAGATAGCCCTTATTTTCTTGAATCTTGTTGACCTGCCTATCATAATGGTGTCATAATTCTCGACTCTGGTGTGGACGAATCGGAGCATCCCTAAAAGGTTGTTGGAGCACTTTCTGAAAAGTATGTCGGAGCAGCTTCCGAAGAGTGCAGAGGAGCGACCTCTGAAAAAGATGTTGATGTGGACGTTGAAGCGGTTTCGGCTTCTAGAGAGGAAGTTGAAGCGGCTTCCGGGGAGAACGTTGAAGCGGCTTCTGCTTCTGGAGAGAACGTTGAAGCGGCTTCTGCTTCTGAAGAGAACGTTGAAGCGAATGCTAAAGAGAAATTCAGTGAGGGCGCCATTAAACCGCGCATTGATTTTGATAAATATATTTCTAACTTTGTTATTCCCCTTCGTAGATAAGCATATTTTCGTAACTTGTAAATGCTTCTGATATTCAGGGGTTTCTATTTATGCGGTTGGAGTCAGGGCTTTATCGAATAATAATCCTTTTTTCATACTGCTTCGGTAATTTTATATTTCCAATTGGGTGAATGAATGAGATCTCCTGACTGAGAAATCCAAATTCTTGGAAAGATTGTGGTATTTTTAAACTCTATATGTAGCACTCTCCGGTAGGGTTACAGTAGAATTTCTTTATTCTATCGAGGTGATGTGACTAATGGAAGGCAAAGTGTTTTCCTTTCATGTGTCCGCTTCCTCGATGATACTTGTTATACATAACCCTAATAATAACAGCTTGAAGTAGGGGATGCAATGATGAAAAATGAGGATTCGACCACGATTCTGTAACTTCCATTTGTGATATGACGTGTATTGTGCTTCCGTGAACAGGATATCCAAGAGCCGTATTTGTTAGGTGTGAAGGCTTTATCTCCAATTAATAGCGTGTGCGACGTGATTGGACACGTTTGAAGAAGTAGTTGCAATATGGGAGTACCATGTGCACTAGCTCGTTGCTTCCTGATTCCGTGAAGGGATTTTCCAAAATATGAAAATTACAGATGCCGAAACATCTTTCCGGGATCTAGGCACAACGAGATGGTGATTGAGAGGTTTTTTCGTCATTGAAGCAGGCTGCACTTTAGGGTACGAAGGACACTTTCCCTAAGAAGCATGTATTGGATGCTTGATGATTTCTTTTGGTCATCTTGATCTTTCTGATTGCGATGATGATATGCTGGGGATGCTTGTGTGGGAACAATCTTCCCGAGCCATTAAGTGAAGTATACGAGCTGAGAGGCGTTCCGTTTCCCAAGTGACGTTATCAAGTCTTCAAGGACTTTGTTCCAAGAAACATCCTTTGAACCATTTTATCAATCATGGATTGTTGTAGGGAATGGGATGCGATGAGCAGTCCCCAGTTACACTTCAGATCCGATGGCGTGGCCGGATATGTGAAAATATCTTTGCGGCGTACTTTTGGAGTATTTGATGTCGTGTACGTCATAATGTTGAGAAATTCATGGTAAAGATTTGACAGTGATGATGCTGATATCAGAAATAACCTGGTTGAGGGACGTGAAGGCATCCCTCGATGGCAGTCCCCATGTGTAATTATTCTAAGCATATTTTCTCCTGAAAGATGTACTTCCATTATATTTGCTGGTAAGGTGGTTGACGAATTGAAGAGAGCGGCAATCTTTTGGGTTCGTTATTTATTAATCAACGGGCGGGTGTCGCACTTGATAGACCTGTATCCAAATATCTGGCAGCGCATGCACCCCTTCCATGGGAAATTGGAATTCTAGAAACATCAAATCCGACTTTGCTAAATGATGTGGTTGTTGATGTGCAGCTTCGTGCAGACCTTAGGTAGGCGGTACTGAGTTCTGAGTATGTGATGTAGTAGACATGATGCGGTTGGTATGTGTGTCTTGCTGAGGAACGACTTTCCTCTTTGATTCTTCATTAATAACGCTGAGCCAAATACTGCTTGTTGGCCAGGTGCCTTCCATACAGGGAGGTGATGATGCCCTCACGCTACATATTTGAAATGTGGTGATCATGTTACGATTATGGATTCTTGGTTGACTATCTCTCCTGAGTTGAAGAGGTCGTTGACTGACAGTGAAGGAATTCCATGTTGAGCCTCAGTCCCCAAGTGTGGTTTACGTGGTTCTTTCTTGTATGGTCGACGGGTTGACCATAATAAAGATACCACCATCTCGCATCCGTACTGGTGACTATGTTACTTCTTCCATAGAAAACTAAAATACGCACAAGTTTGGATTAACTTTGTCTGTAGTGGTTGTTGCTATGATGAATCTCTGGTTGGTATCAACAAAATGAGCAACAAGGGTTCTTAGCAGCAACTGTGATTATGAGAGACTGCGTTTTCATGGGAACAAAATAGTTTGGCTGGATCTTGGATGGTTACTGTCACGATCCTCGACAGGGAGGAATGAAGAATACGGACACCGCAGGGAGAGGCGTGGTCATGGTGGTCATGGGCTTTGGTAACCACGACCATGAATCCTGGATGAGCGGAAAGGCATGAGTAGTGGTAGCTACGCCCATGAGCTTTAGGCGAGCATAGACGATGATGATATCCACAACCACGAATATTAAAAGGCTTCAGTTGGCGGTTATGGCTCAAAGGATGAGTTTCTTCCTTTCATATAACTCACATACGTGAGTTGATTTCTCCTTCCATTATTTCATGTGAAGCAGCTCCTCCCTGATTCCCTGCGTGCGGAGGATCGTCTATTTTCACTGGCCTGACACAACAAGGTTGAAGACTGCAAATATGTATTGACGCTGCGCCTTGGTGAAATACATAATCTCACATAAATGTTCCATCATGGACTATACAGTTTTGTGGACGGAGTCTCCAGGAATCACGTAGCTCCTGACGGGAGGAGGATTTATGTGAACTCATTCATTGCCTAATTGAAGTTCTACTGCATCCGCCTTTTCTTTGGAAATGCGCTTCAATTTTTTGCAGTCACTGGTTGGATGATTGACGAACCTATGGAAATGGATATTTGGGATCCGTCATTTCCTTTTCAGTTGGTGAACGTCTGAGAGGAGGTAGATTGATGTTTTCATCTTGAATCCATGCTTCTAGGAGTTCCATTACCTCTTCAATCGGATACGGGAGTATTAGAGCGGTTCCTCCAGTTTCTTGTTGTTCTGCACACGTCTCAGTCTCAGCTTTCCAAGTTTGAGTTGTCTTCTGCGCTGGTGCAGCACGTTTGGGTTGTTATTCTGTAGTTGGAGCTTTCTTCTTCACCCATTACGCTTACATAGGGACCGTTTGATTAGACTCATGTTCCCTCGAGTCTCGCGTGCATCTTCGTTCCTGGCGGGTCTGGTTCTTTCCAGCGATGCTGGTGCTATTGTAGCCGACCGCTTAGCAACCTCATGGAGTTCAGAGAATGTTTGGAAGCGCGGGGTCTCTAGTAACGCGCGATAGATGGGAACCATACCTTTAATGCAGGACTCCACTAATTGTTGTTCAGGAGCAACGCGATCCTCTTCATTTATGTGTCTCTCTCTTTCTGAGTTGTAGCCATGTTTGCCTGAGCCTTCTTCTTGTATTTCCATCAAATCAACAATGGTGGTATGAGGTTGGATTCCTCTGGATCCTCCGTCCTCTCATCCCAATGGAGGAGTGGCAGTAGCTCTGGTAACAATTAGGGCGTTACGCTCGAAGAAAAATTGGGAAAGGTGGCAGCGGCTTTGGCTCTGGTGATGTGAGGTGTCACGATGGAGGGAACGTTTCCTGCGCCGCTGGTCTTGGTGGTATAGGATGTAACACCATGAGATGTGTCGAGTGTGCTGGAGAGCGGTACATTGGTGTCAGCAACTATCAGTGCCAGCAGCATCAAGATTGGTAACTTACTCAGACCTAAGATCCACCATCTTGAAATTGAGAGGATTGAAATGAAATTGAAAATTGATCTTGCAACCGAGAGATTAATCTCCCATTGTGGTCGCTAGTTGTTTTTGGGTAAAATATGATTATGTTGTTTTTGGTAAATTTGGGTGTGTTGATGAGAAACGAATTCAAACCCTAAAAAAATGTACTGCACAAGAGTATTTTTGAGTTCGAGAGATCAATCTGTAAGACTCTGGCCTAAACCAAGAAATGGCCGATCCAGATTTAATTCGGTCACAAGGTGAAGGATAAGGGTTGATCTTAGGTAAGGAAGCGAAGAAGGTGTTTGATATCAAAATGTTGAATTATGAAGGTGTGGATGTTTTATGACTTGTATCAGAAAAAATAGTTTCCAGCTACTTGTGTTGATAACACTTGTGTTCTTGTTACCGAAATAGGTTGAAAACCTATTTATACAAGTCATTTGAGCGCAACCCTGATCTCGTGGGAAGTTTAATTAGTGGAGTAGTTGGATTGTGTAAGAGGTGGTGATCATCACGTGGTCACGCCTTCAACCAATACTCTCATCGTTGTTAACTGTTCGTCCTTTCCTGGCACGTTCTCGCAATGGGCGCGTTGCACGCCGCACGCTGTAAACCTCCAGACCAATGCCCTAGTAAGTATCCCCCGGTTTGTGAAATGTTTTATGTCTCGAGTAAGTGGGTCAAGTCGTGGGACTTGCCGCAAAGAATAGCATATGGTGATATTAGGTTAAACAATCAAGTTGTTTATGAGGTCGATAAAATATCGTATGTATCGATGCTCGTAAAGCATCGCTTTTAAGCAGATTAAAATAATCAATGTACATTGAGCATCGTTGTTTTAGATCATGTCTAAATTAGTCGCCAGTCGATCGTCTTAAAAGAAGAGCACGACCGGACACCTTTTGGCAATCGTTCGATAGCTCTAGGGATGAGCTATTGCTTGGTCGATCACTCCTTATAGGGAGTGGCGGATGGTAGCCATCATAAAATCGTACACGTTGATCTAAATTAGATCTGGGTCGTTCAAATCGGCTTGCCAAGTTGAGTGGTCGATACGATTTTCGGCAGTTAGTGATTGTTGTTGAAGCAGCGCAAAGGGCCATCTTTGGCCCATCGTCCGGGATCGCACGGGCGAGTCGTATCTCAGTCGATTTCTCCTTGCATGAGGGGGGTGGCCGGTGATCATTGAGGTACCTCATTGATCGCCTAATATTTGATCCAAGTCGTCCGACCAAGCTAGCGAAGTTGGAAGATTGAGATAGTTTTTGCGGCATATTTTTGCCACCGTTGACTTAGGGTTTGGAAACTGTGCGGCCAACCCTAGTTTTGTTAAACGAACCAAAGCGCTGAGCGCTAATATGAACATGACGATCGTCCATGTGTGAAGATGAGCCGCCGGTGAGTATGCTGACATCTCTTGGGCCATCTTAAATTAGATCTAAGCCATTCGATTCGGCTGAAGAAGATGGGCGGTCGTGATAGATTTGCGACAGTAACATGTCGCTTCCAACACCAATTAGGGTTTAGAGACTGCACATTCACCCTAGTTCGATCAATCGGTTTGACGCGTTATTGACTTCCCTTGGGCAAGTCGATCCAGTGGGAATAAAATTGGGCCGGTGGTGCACCTCCTTGATCGTCTGAAACACGATCTAAGTCGTCTAACTAGGATGGCTAAGTTGCACGGATGTGATGATTTGCGACAATAATATACTGTCGTAACCCAAAATTTAGGGTTTTGAAATAGCGTGTTTCCCTTTTTCGGGCAAACGATTTAACGACCTATAGGCTTGTCGCATGCAGGTCGATCGACCAAGGGAGATGTCGGGCCGCCAATGGGCATGCTGGAGCCTCTTTGATCATTCCAAGGAAGATCTTAGCCGTACAAATAGTCTGGCTAAGTTGGACGGTCATGATGTTTTTTGAGACCGTATTTGCCGGTCTAGATCGTTTGAGCTTATTTTCAAATAGCGCGATCACCCATGTTTGGGTTAACGTTTGAAGCGCTTATGAGTGAACTAAATAGGACTCGATCGTCGAGGGAAATGTGGTCACTATGGTGATTGCCATGTTCCGTCAGGAGCAGTCTAGGCTTGTTGAATCGCGCGGCCTAGTCGTGTGGCCATGATAATTTTGAGACTGATACGAACACTCCAGATTTTCCTTAAGGAATTTAAACATGTTCGATCGATCCTTCTTTTAATTAAAAATGCGTCTATACGAAAATCTCTTTGTCAGAGAACTATGTAGCCTGTGTGAGTATTTTTGTGCAGATCTCAACATTGACACTTCGGGAGATTCATGTTACTATGCTGAGAGTGAACACTAATCATCATGTCATGTCAATATTGGTATTTCGGCTACGGAACATAGCACGGGAGAATACTAGGCGTGCAATGCATTAGTGAATAATGCTGGTAGAAAAATCACATAATTTTTGGGATTGTGGCCACATGCGCCATTCTGAGTGAATTTCATATATATATACTGAATTACTCAATGATTGAAGTGGTTTTTTGTACTTGTCACTTGTTAAATGGCTTTACCCCTTTTAGGGTGATAGCGCACTAAACACAGGGTTTTACTATTTTGACCCTGAACTAAAAATCACCATCAATATTAAGTCCCTTGCTTAGTGCGTAACAGTGACATTGTTGCGGGATAAGCACTGGATGGAGAAAAATAAAGATAAACTTATGATACAAAGTTAGATGTTACCTGGAGAGATGGGTTGGCCTGTCCTTGGAACATGTCACGTTAAAGAGGCTTCCAAGTGAGCGTTCCCCTAGCATAATGTCGGTTGGCTCCAGGTAGATTATGCATACCATTGGTTGGGGTCTCCAACAGGATAGAAGCCGGCTCGGTCTTTGAGCAAGACGTGTTTAACGAAGTATCAAAGCACGCAGTTTAAAAACCACCATCAAAAGTGGTAAATAGGAAAAATAAATATAATTAAAAAAATAGCAAATGGAAATGGTGTAGCCTCTCTCCTCTCTGCAAATCAGGCGACTATGAAAAGTTAACTCAGTTTTGAAAATTTTGTTTAGAGACCATATTCTCTTTTTTAATGTCTACTACTTATTCCTCTATGGTTCGCTAACTCGCATGATATCTTATTAAAAAAAATAGTATTCTCCTTTGTCTTTGTTTTGTCTATAATTTCATTACATTTTCATATTAAATATGCTTAACTAATCTTTTCTATTCTCTCCTGAGATGTTTTTGCGGCTTGTGTTTCCTATTATGGCGTTTTCCTCTTGTATGGTTGTGTTCAAGGCGTTTGTCGAGCTTGTTTTTTTTTTGATCGTTTGACAATATGGAAGATCTATAAGGTTATCAATTATTTTGGTGGAAGAAATCCCTTCTTCGGCTCAACTCAATTACCTTGTATAGGAGTCCATCCCGCATTTCCTTCATTTCAAAACATAATTACCAAGTCATCCGTAGATTTGGGATTCTCATTACTATATGTATACCTTTATCCAACTGTTATTTCCTTATTAGTTTTGTTACAATTATTCCTATTTTTATTGAGTATAATCAAGGAAAAGGTAACAATATCTTATACCTACCTAGTTTTAACCCCAAAAGAATCCATATCTCGCCTCCAAGCTTGTTTCTCTACCTTAACTCTAAAATCCCAGAACACTTCGATTGTTTTTCAGTGGAAGAAGAAGGAACAAATCAAGTCGGAGCTTTGGTTAACAAGTTAAAAAAGGCAACTCTTGATTTAGGTAACACATAATAGGTGGTTGTTGTTCAACACTACAATAACTCTGAGGAAAAAAAAGAAGAAGATTCAGCATGAGAAGCTTCTACGATTGGGAAAATCATCATTGAAGGAAGGATAAATCATTATCTTGTTCAAAAATACATTCAGTACACTTTTCCATTCATGACTGTTAAAGATCTTTGGATTGTAGAACAACACAATTAAAGGTATTAAAGTGTCTGCACATTCTCCAGTCATAAATCATTTGCTAGTTGCAGATGACTGCTTGATTTTCACTCAGGCAAATCTCTCCTCAGTCAATCATCTTCTTGAGCTTTTAAATGACTTTAGCTCACAGTCTGGACAACTCATCAACTTTGAGAAATCATCAGTATACTTCAGCAAGCACACTAAACCAGAAATTGTTGAAACTCTCACTAATATTCTTGGTGTGAAGACAATGTCCTCTAAAGAAATATATTTTGGCTCTCCTCTTATTATAGATCACTTTAAACAAGAAGCTTTCAAGTGTATTGAAGAAAACTTTTAAAACATATACTTCATGGTCTTCTACTTCTCTCACTCAATCTGGTAGAGGCACAATAGTTAAACATGTTTTTAATTGTATCCCTATTTATCAAATGGGCACCTTCAAGATACCTTCACAACTCCTCAAGAAGCTCACTTCTATTCAAAAAAAAATCTTCTGGGGCTAAAATTCTAACAGAGGTCTAAATCTTATTGGTGGAACAAAGTATGCAAACCTAAGGACATGGGAGGTATGGCTTTCAGGGACCTAGAAATGTTACGCTTAGCTTTCTAACAAAGCTAGCTTGGAGACTGTTAACTGAGAAAGATTCTCTTTGGACTCAAATCATGGATAACAAGTACTTCAAAGATGGCAACATCCCGCACCAAAAAATTGAAGCAAAAAATTGTTCTTATACCTGGAATGGAATCTCTAAAGGTCTAATCATCATTCAAACGCATAATTTCATGGAAGTCAATAATGGGAAAAAAAACCAAAATTTGTCTTGACAGATGGATACCAGGTAATTATCACCCTCCAACTCCAGTTAATGATCTTCATAGATTTTATCAAGATGTGGAAGAGTTGCGCCTACTTTATTCCAATTCTCGGAATGTAGAGCTCCTAAACAAATTATTTGATCCTGATACTTCTCAAAAAAATCAACATATTTTCATGGACACCACTAAGGAAGATGTTTTGATCTGGATTTCATCTAGGGATGAAAAATTCTCAGTTAAAAGTGCTTACAAGATGCTCACAATGGCTGATAGGAATATCCAGATTAATGGAAGAACCATTCAAGCCTCTATCTGGAAGTTTCTATGGAACTGTAGTGCAGCTTACGGGATTAAAGTGTTTACTTAGAAAATCATTCACGGGATACATACAACAAGGTCTAAGCTTTCTTTCTGCAATGATTCCATTGATACCCAATGTGGTCTCTGTGGCAGTCACTATGAAATTATGGAACATTTATTACTTGAGTGTACTTTCTCAAAAGCAGTTTAGAGGAGTCTCAACATTAATATTGAAGAAGAAAAAAATAAAGTTTAACAATGTCTCTGAATGGACAGAGAGTTGGTTTACTGGCAATCTCAACTCTTCAAATGAAAAGAGATTACTTTCTCTTATGATTGGTTCTTGGGTTCTTGGGAAGGATAGATGTGATGTAGTCTTTCAGGGAAATTAACTTTGACTTATACTTTCATATGAATAATAATAATGCCATGCATAACCCTAGTCATTCATTAATTGCATTATCACGATGGAAACCTCCTATGCAAGACACCCTATATTTCAATATTGATGCTTCTTTTGATTATGATACTAATCAATTGGGTACAGGGATTGTGCTCCGGAATTTTGTAGGCACCTGTCAAGGAATTCAAGGACACTACTCAGATGGAGTTTTAATTTCTGAAAGTGGAGAATGTATGGCGATTCGACCGAGTCCATATTAAGGCTGATGCTAAGCTTGTTATTCAATCAATATTGGATAATTCTCTGTTGATTCAATGAGAGAATATAAACATACTAAATGAGATTAAACACTTAAGTTTGAGTTTTGATTATTGTAAGTTTTCCTTTGTAAGTAGAGGTGATAACCAGGTTGTTGATGTTGTAGCTAGAGCTGTTAGAGAATCAACATCTACCATAAATCATCTCAATAACTTTCCAGCTAATATTTGGGATCGCTTAACAAGAGATGAAAACACTTTTACATCTCGATCAATACAATTTTATTTTATATCAAAAAAAGGGTGGAAAATAGGAAAAATGTGGGTGGAAAATACGTGAAACCTTTTTCTACACCTACTACTTAACACATTGTGCTGCCAAACTTCAAATTGCTTCTTAACATTAGAGGGTGAAAAAAGGAAAATTAAAAGAGTCCGGATCGCGGGACTCATATTTTTGACGCATTTTCAAACCGTAGATTACAATTTGGGTAAAATATCGTTTGGTCCTTTTTTAGGTGGTCCCATGTATGTTTAGTCCTTTCATAAATCACCTTTTCCATTTGGTCCATAATTATTTAAAAATATTAAACGGACCAAAGTACCCTTCTGTGTTAATTTGTACTTATTTTTGTAGCAGTTCATTCGTCAAAATGAAAACTTATTAATTTTCTACTTAATTTTTCAGAAAACATACAAACCAGAGTTCATTCCAGAAATGAACTCCTGATAAAAACCTATATAAACCAGAGTTCATTCCAGAAGTGAACTCTTGATAAAATCTTATATAGACCAGAGTTCATTACAGAAATTAACTCATGATAAAAACCTATATAAACCAGAAATGAACTCCTTATAAAAACCCATAAAAATCAAAGTTTATTCCATTAATAAACTCCTAATAAAAACCCATAAAAATCAGAGTTCATTCCAGAAATGAACTGCATCTTCGTTGTCTTCAACAGCAACAACAATCATCATCATCATCTTCAACAACAACAAATCTTCATCTTTAACACGAGCAGCAAATCATCAAAATCAAGATATTCAAAATGAGCAACAAACATAAATCATCATCAACACGAAAAACGTCAACAATCGAGATCTTCAACACGAGCAACAAACAAAAGATCACCATCTTCGTCTTCAACACCATAGAAAACATCAAAAACAGTTGCAAAAAAAATCAAAAGAAACACTTTCATCGTTGTCGTTTTCATAATATTTATATGATTCATCGTCTCAATCATGTATGCAAACCGTTTCATCATCTCTGCAAATCAAAAACCCTAGAAAAAAAACCCAAATATTCATTGCTTCTTCCAGCTGTAGAAAAAGAAAAAAAAGGAGAGAAAAGAAGCTAGATCTGAAAAATAGAGAGGAGAGAGAATGTAAATCTGAGAATGAGATATTTTATGTTGTTTTGTTTGTATATATCTGGTCCCAAAAGGGTATTTCTGCCACTACATGATGACAATTACATCATCTATGACGTCACCGTAGGACCAAACTATAATTTCTAAGACTAAGCTATAATTTATATTTTCAAAAAGGACCAAACACACAGTTGACTGAGTCAACTGGACCAAACTCATCTTAAAATATTATTCCTAGGACCTATTGGTATTTCCTACTTACGGTTTTTCCAATGGCAGTCAATATCGATTGTCTTCTGTCGACATTGTACCTTGTATTTGATTCTTTTGTTAATAATACCCTTTGCGGAGCCTTAAAAATAAATAAATAATAATAATAATAAATTAACATGGAAGGTCCCATGTTTCATGCGTTCCAGGAGGTCCCAGGTTCGAGCCCCCAATGGCGTAATATTGCAGAAATTAACATGGAAGGTAGAGTTAGTTTCCCCCCCTTGTGACACAATCTCAGCCCCCCATCCGCTTCGGCTCCTTTGACTAGGTTACCCATGAGGCTCGCTGGTAGACTAAATGTTGGAACAATTGCTGAAGTATGCCTGCAAAATAATCAAACAAAAACATTGTTATGGATGAGTCGCGGACTAGGTCGCTTTCTTTAAGACGTTTCGCGGCTTTGCCCAAGATTGTGCAAGCAGTTCTTCAATGGCGCGTCGTCCCCAGGATAAAACATCCGAGATCAGTATCTCTTTCACAATCACTCTTGCACGGTGAGAGGATGTGAAACTTCTACACTTCATTCTTTCTCATAAACTCTTTAGAAGAACCAATGATGATCACACACTTGTTTTTCTTTCTCACAATAAATTCATTTTGCCTTTAAATTCAAGAAACATATAAGAAAACTCTCCATAAGAAAAAGGCTTCAACAACTCCTTTAATTTTTTTAACATCATAATGTTGGATTTTTGGCCCACATACCTATTAGATTAGTCAATTGATTGTTCTATTGCTAGTAGAGATTTAGAGCGATCCGTAATTGTCGTGCATCTCCCACACAATTAGAGAACCTGAGACCTTTCAGAGGGATTTTGTGGATAAATCGTGTCTGAAGACAACACTAGCAAGTGGACCTTGCGCTAAGAGTCTAACTTTTAGGATCAACCTAAGTTCATATAACTTACAGCTTCCAATTGGGTTACACCTTGAGTGCGCTACTACTTGGTGGTTCGGTTGAATAGAACTTGATATGAGAGCATTTCGATATCTGGTTACAAAAGGAACTTTGGGGATAACATTGCTCTAACTGTTATTCTGCGGTTGGTGATGAATTTTTCTAACAAAGATAAATAAGTATGCTATGCGAGTTAACGCTTGGTAACAACGAAAGATTTCTTAATCATTTTTCTTCTCATTACTTTTAGTTAATCAATCCAATCCACCTTTGTATTTATTTTATTTTGCTGAGCCAAATAGCCTATAAATTACACAACTCTCTGTGAGAACGATCCTTACTATCGCGATATTACTAGTTGTTAATTGATTTTTTATTTGTTTTAGCTTTATAGTAGTTTAGGATATTTTCCTTTTTAATTTAGTGTTTTTCAGGTTTTTACGTTTCGTGGTATTTACTAGTTAAAGGTGTTCTCGTCAAAAGCGGGAGGTAAGTTCGTGAAACAAGTTGTAAGTATCACTTTTAGATTTTTGTTTCATTTTTCTCTTTATTGTGAGTAGTCATATTTCCTTACGGAAATCACATACTATTGGTAATCAATATGGTTTTCAATCTCAAAGTTATGACAACTACCAACTATACCAAAGGTATAATTTAAAAAGCGGGGGTATAACAACCACACCTGATATTCCGCTTAGCAATCTGTATGGACAAACTCCAATATACTTTCTAGAGATTCAACTAGACAGTCAGACTCAATCAAGATAAAAAGTATATCAAAGAGTTTATATCTCAATCTCTCGATTTGATATATACTCAAGCAAATAGAAATTTGCAAGTCTTTATCAAATACTAGAGAGATAACTTGGATGGTACCAAAGACCAATATCCAAGTGTCAATCAATTTAATTCAACAACCAAAAGGTCGTATATTCTAATTGATTTAACAACACACAACCTGTGATATTTCAATTATATAACAAAATATAATGCGGAATAGAAATAACACAGACACCAGAATTTTGTTAACGAGGAAACCGCAATTGCAGAAAAATCCCGGGACCTAGTCCAGATTGATCACACACTGTATTAAGCCGCTACAGACACTAGCCTACTACAAATTAACTTCAGTCTATACTGTAGTTGAACCCCAACCAATATCACAATTATCCAAGGTACAATTATGCTCCTATGTATCTGATCCTAGCAGGATACTACGTACTTGATTCCCTTAGCTGATCTCGCCCACAACTAAGAATTGCTACGACCCAAAGTCGGAGACTTTGATAAACAAATCTGTATCACACAGAAAAGTCTACGGTAATAGATAAATCCGTCTCCCACGATTATACCTACGAGTTTTGTTCCTTATTTCGATAGAAATCAAGGTGAACATGAACCAATTGATAAACCAAACTTATATTCCCGAAGAAAAACCTAGTATTATCAATCACCTCACAATAATCTTAATCGACGCGGCGAAATAAAATATTGTGGAATCACAAACGATGAGAGGATGTGTTTGTGATTACTTTTATATCTTTCCTATTAGAGATATCAATCTCAAGCTAATCCTTACGATTGTACTCGTATGATAGAAACGGCAAGATCAGATCACACAACTACAAGAAAGTAGTATCGGACTGGCTTCACAATCCCAATGAAGTCTTTAAGTCATTAACCTGGTTTAGAAAAAGAAACCAAAGGTTAAAGGAGAATCGACTCTAGCTTAGCACAACTAGTATCACACAGAAGGTGTGGGGATTCAGTTTCCCAGTTTCTGGAGTTCTCCCTTATATAGTCTTTCAAATCAGGGTTTGCAATCAATGTTAGCTTGGTAACAAAGCATTCAATATTCACCATTAGATGAAAACCTGATTAGATTCTAATATTTCTCAATCGTTAGATCGAAAAACTAGTTTGTTATACACAAATTAAATGCACGTTTCTAGGCTTGTGTAACTGTACCTCAACAATAGTTAATTACCAAATGGTTAGTCATATGATCACTTTCATATCAACCATATTCTTCTTCACCATAACTAGTTCGAATGACTCAAATGAACTAGTTAGAGAGTTGTTCAATTGCAAGGAAATTTTATGTACCACACAAGACACAATTGCAGCAAAAACGATTTGATTCACTCGAATTTATTCATGAACTATATAGCCACGTTTTGTTATTGCATTCCTTAGTTTATATAAGATAAGTTCACAAACATCGTTTTTATATATAACCTACTCAAGTTCGCGGACTGGGTTCGCGGACTTAAGTTCCCGTAAGCAGTTCACAAACTCCAGCAGATTTTCTCCGGTCGAGAACTTCCGCCTGTTCGCGGACTGAGTTCACGGCTCTAGTTCCGGTTTCACTTGATCAAAAAAGTTTGCAAACTTCGGTTCAAGGAATAAGTATTTATACATATATATGTTTCCACAATAATGCTTATATCCTCCAATGGTTATATTATCTAAACTCTCATTTCAATCATTTAAAACATTCTTAGAGGACTTTATTATAAAGTTGTTATTCACAAACTATTTTTCGTCAAAGTAAGCAATTTCCAAAGTGATTGAAACTTTTCATGACTTTCGTCACTAGGAAAAGATGAACTTGGCTAAAGCGAAAGCTTTACCAACACATATTTCGAGAAATACATAGGCGAGATAAACTCGGCTCGAAATACCAAATGTGTATAATCTAAGTCTATACAACAAAACGACTTTTGTATCAAGATAGGAGATAAATAGACTTTTGAGTGATAAATAGGTTCAAGTCTCCACATACCTATTAGTCGATGAAGTTCCACCGGTTCCTTGAGTAGTCCTTCGTCTTATATGATGATTGCCATGGAGTCCTTGAGCTCAACTACACTTTCTATCCTAGTCCGAGACCTTAGATATAGTAGACTAGAAATCAAGACTTATAGTTTTGATCACTAACATTGACAAACATGCTTGAGATAGCAACGCATGCGAGTTCGACCGAGCAATGCTCTAACAATCTCCCCCTTTGTCAATTTTAGTGACAAAACTATCAATACATATGGAATACAAAAAAATATATAAATAAACTTTTGTAGCTCCTATTCCACATGCCTAATCTTCAACATTACTCGAAATCTTCGTCACTTCCAAGTACTCCAATGATACCAAAGGTTGTAAGTTTAGTATCATCGTTGTTGAAAATCCGTATCTATTACAATGAGAAAACAAGTGTTCTTAATCATTGTTATACAGAGTCATAGTATTATTACACAATGTCAAAGTTCAATTGTATCACAACTTCAACAACAATAATATGGTGATATGTTATTCCCCCTTAGTTAATACTCCATCTCACATGGAAACCACTCCCCCTTACATAATGATCCGAAAACCATATGTATTTGTAGTGTGAGCTACATACTAATTATCCCCTTCCTATTTGTCAATAAAATTTGCAAGGGTACAAGAACATGATCCTAATGAAATTTCCGAAAGAGACATTTAATGACCAAAAGAGAGCATATATCATCTTATTTAGATGCAATCATAAAGTCGAAGCTAAATGCATTCATCAAGGAGTTTAAAGATACAAGAGAACCCCTAAAATATTCCACAGCCGCACTCCCCACAAATATTTGGAAATTAAGCACAAATTCAATTAAGAACTCTCCCCCATAATATGTCATTCCCGAAAGAACAACAAGAGCGACCTTAATTTCAAAAGAAACGAAGGATTTCTTTGGACATAACAGATCACATACAAGTATGAATTTGAATCCAAAATGCTCAATTAAATTAACCACAAGAGAATCCATGATTAATTTAATCGGAGATGCTCAACATAAGTAAACTTATGGAGACTCAAAAATATACAATTAAATTAATCACAAGAGAACCCCTAATTAATCTAATTGGAATACATAACCAAACTAATCATAAAAGTAATCAATTTAATTGTTCATGCTCGACATAAAAGAACTTACGGAGTAATAACTAAATAACCAAAAAGATGATTAATTTAGTTGAACATGCTCGACACAAAGTATCTCATGGAGCAACAACTATGCCAAGACAATGACTCGGTCGATAGAGCTCAATATAAGACACCTTATGGAACAACACATTATATACACAAAAATTGTGGATCGGATATCGACCTTATACCGTGGAATAAGCAAGGACTCATTCTATTTTCCATCACCATTTTCACAATGACATACAATAGACATAATCCTTGAACACAAAAGATTTTAACCTATCTTCCATCAATAAATGACATAATATGCTTAACTTTTGTATTTGTCAAAAGTCAATTCATTCTTTTACCAATACATGCATATCGACTTATGAAAGACTTTACTTTTGACAAAGTATGGGACAATCATAGTTCACGGACGCAAACACACATATCCCATAACTATATTGTAATATATAAAATCATAAAGATTAATACTGCAAAAATCATCTTCCAAACAATTTTAGAATTTAAACAAATAAATCTAAAAACTTGAAGTTGAAAACGTTGGACATAGCTATGTGTAATCACAATAATGGCTATTCCAAACTCTAGTTATTCTTTTAAATAAAACAAGAAAAATAGAAGATTTACTAGGTAAAATAAATCAAAAACAATTTAAACCAAAAACAGACTTCAATGCCAATGTCGAATACGAACTGAAGTCATATAGACAGTTATGGATCTCACGAGTCTTGAGATCGTTGAACTTGTGATTGACATCATCTACTGCAAATTTAGAAAAGATGTTCTCATTTATAAGGTCTTTAATTTGTGTTTTCATGAGACCAAAGTCAGATATAACCTTTTCCAACTCAGTTTTTAACACGTTAAGACTTTTCAAGGTATCATCAATCTGCAGTTTTTCTTTCTTGTAATATTTAAGAAATTCATGAACCACTTCTGTAGAGATTATATCTCCATTCCCAATATCCTCATGCGAGTAGGCATAGTAACATGAGGCATTTGGATGATCATCTTCAACAAGGGTTCTTTTCTTTCTCCCTCTGGACTCAAAACCAATACCTTTAGCAAAACCATAAGCTTGTGAATAGGAAGTCATTCTTGATAAACCAAAATATCCTAGAGTACGCGAACGTGACTTAGAGGATTGGTATTTATATGGTTTCTTAGAGAAAAGTACCTTTAGGGTTTCAACAAATTGATTCGTAATAGTAACAATACATGTACGAAAACAACCCGACCCAAAGAAGGATTTTTTTAGTTAAATAAATACAAAACAATACTTAAGCAACCTTGTATGTGATAAAAAGTTTAGCTATGCACGATAAGAAAATATCTCAACTAAACATAAACAATTTTTCCATCAATATACCTGACTAATTGACACATCTTACCCAACAAGAGTTTTATGAGTAAGTTCTTTAACCCTTGTGATTAATTAGCACAAGTATGAGCTCTGAGCTCATTAAAAGAATTGTGTTTTTGATTGAGTATCTTTTTCCTTTCAAATCTAGGAAGGAAACCTCTTTGATGAGAGAAATTATCATAAAACTTACTGTCATCAAAATAAGAGACATAGTTTGAGTCCTTACAAGAAGATTTTTGTCTTGAGATGGTAGGCAACCTGTTGATGGTTTCTTTATATTATTTGATCATTTCCTTTAGGTTATCCTCAAAATCATCACTTTTCATGTTAACAGAAGACAAGACTTGATCTTTCCTTAGACGATTTTTATTGAGACGTCTCTGCATCTGAACATTTGAGGAACTCATTGAACTAACTTTCCCGGTAGCCAACACAGGGTAAGTACGAAAACCAACTGGTTTAGACATACGAATGTCAGTTACACCTTTATGAATTAAGTCTAAGGTGTGTTGAAGTTGAACCAAGGGGTTTTTTTCAACCTAGAGTTTCTCTTTTCTTTAGCAGAGTCCTAAATATAATGTGGAATAAATAACACATACACCAGAATTTTGTTAACGGGAAACACAATGCAGAAAAACCCGGGACCTAGTCCAGATTGACACACACTGTATTAAGCCGCTACAGACACTAGCCTACTACAAATTAACTTCGGTCTAGATTGTAGTTGAACCCCAACCAATATCACAATGATCCAAGGTACAGTTATGATCCTATGTCTCTAATCCAGCAGGATACTGCGTACCTGATTCCCTCAGTTGATCTCACTCACAACTAAGAGTTGCTACGACCCAAAGTCGGAGACTTTAATAAACAAATATGTATCACACAAAAATTTACGGTAATAGATAAATCCGTCTCCCACGAATATACCTACGAGTTTTGTTCCGTTTTTGATAGAAATCAAGGTGATTACTTCTATATCTTGTGATTACTTCTATATCTTGTGATTACTTCTATATCTTGCCTATCGGAGATATCAATCTCAAGCCAATCCTTACGATTGTACTTGTACGATAGAAACAACAAGATCTATCACACAACTACAAGAAAGTAGTATCGGTCTGGCTTCACAATCCCAATGAAGTCTTTAAGTCGTTAACCTGGTTTAGAGAGAAAACCAAAGGTTAAAGGAGAATCGACTCTAGCTTAGCACAACTAGTATCACACAGAAGATGTGGGAATTCGGTTTCCCAGTTGCTAGAGTTCTCCCTTATATAGTCTTTCAAATCAGGGTTTGCAATCAATGTTAGCTTGGTAACAAATCATTCAATATTCACAGTTAGATAAAAAACTGATTAAATTCAAGATAATATTTCTCAACCGTTAGATCGAAAACCTAGCTTGTTATACACAAATGAAATGCACGTTTATAGGCTTGTGTAACCGTACCCAAACTTGTACATTTGTTGGTTCAACAATAATTAACCAAATGGTTAGCCATATGATCACTTTCATATCAACCATATTCTTCTTCACCAAAACTAGTTCAAATGACTCAAATGAACTAGTTAGAGAGTTGTTCAATTGCAATGAAATCTTATGTACTACACAAGGAACAATTGAAGCAAAAACGATTGGATTCACTCGAATCGGTTCATGAACTATATAGCCACAGTTTATTATTGCAATCCTTATTTATATAATATAAGTTCACAAACATCGTTTTTAGATATAACCTACTCAAGTTCGCGGACTGGGTTCGCGGACTTAAGTTTCCGGAAGGAGTTCACAAACTCCAGCAGATTTTCTCGGGTCGAGAATTTCCGCCAGTTCACGGACTGGGTTTGCGGACTAAGTTCGCGGCTCAAGTTCCGGTTTCACTTGATCAACAAAGTTCGCAAACTTCGGTTCAAGGAATAAGGACTTATACATATATGTGTTTCCACAACAATGCTTATATCCTCCAATGTTTATATTTTCTAAACTCACATTTCAATAATTTGAAACATTCTTAGAAGACTTTATTATATATTTGTTATTCACAAACTATTTTTCGTCAAAGTAAGTAATTTTCGAAGTGATTGAAACTTGTCATGACTTTCGTCACTAGGAAAAGATGAACTTGGCTAAAGCGAAAGCTTTACCAACACATATTTTGAGAAATATATTGGCGAGATAAGCTCATCTCGAAATACCAAATGCGTATAATCTAAGTCTATATAGCAAAACGATTTTTTCTCAAGATAGGAGATAAATCGACTTTTGAGTGATAGATAAGTTCAAGTCTCCACATACCTTTTAGTCGATGAAGTTCCACCGGTTCCTTGAGTATTCATTCGTATTGTATGATGATCGCCATGGAGTTCTTGATCTCAACTACACTTTCTATCCTAGTCTGAGACCTTATCTATAGTAGACTAGAAATCAAGACTTATAATTTCGATCACTAACATTGACAAACATGCTTGAGATAGCAACGCATGCGAGTTCGACCGAGCGATGCTCTAACAAATAATCAAAACCAATCTTTTGGTTACGGTTAACACCCTACACAAACTTTGGTTATTTCCATACATATCAACCACCTTATGACTTTATAGTGAATACAACAACGTAACTTTATATAATTATCCAATGCCTAAGAACATGACGCATGCAAAGTGTTCGAATTAATCCAACAACCATATTTGGAAGGGTCGTTGGGCATTAAAGAGGCGAACATAGTGGTCAGGCAAGTACTGATAGTGACAGATAAAGTGAGGATACCAAGAGATGGCTGGCGAAGATGGATTAAAGGAAAAGATAACTACAATGGTGGCGAGGAAATACTGAGTCACAAGAAAAGTGTAAATAGTCGACGAAGTAAAATATGAGTTTTCATCCATTACCTGGAAAAAAAGTCCAGTTCACGTGTAAAGTGTGACTGTTTGGCAAAGGAAATTTTGGGACGTCATCCACTATGTAATTGCTTATATAAGGGGCGAAAGAGCAGTGAAAAGAGGGTTGAGTTTTCTAGAATTCTTAAGATACTTGTGAGAGAAAAGTTCTTGAGGAGAGTTCTGCTGGTGGGGTTATATACTTGTAATATTTCATCAATCTTAATAATATCGCCCTCTCAAAAAAGAGGAAGTTTTAGAGTTAATCGTGACATAGCTTGTTTGTGTGTTCATTCCATTGTTTATGCGAGTTTTCTCTTATGATTTTTATGGTTTAGATCTGTTTATATATTGAGATTGTTATTCGGGTGTAGTGGGTTTTCCTGCCGTTACATTGAAAATAAAACATAAAACTTTTAAAAAATAATGACGTCATCCCACATGGGCTAAGATCAAATAATATTCTTTAGGTCAAACTAAAAATATATTAGGATCTCAAAGTAATACTAAGACTTCCCATGTAAATTGTGAACAAATTTTATATAATCCAAACAAGATGAACTGATAATTGTGATTCATCCTATATATTCGGTAATTCCAATTCAGATATCATTGGGTGGGGCGGTTCTTATTCTATTATCGGCTTAGATAAAATCAGTTCAACGAGTATTTCTTTGTGATCTGGAATGTCATAACATACCTCACAAAGGGATGAATTGTGGGCGAAGCCAAGGGTTGACTAACCCTGGCTCTAGCCCCCTTAAAATTTCTAAAATCCATATTTCACCCTTAATATTCTTAATAATTTATGTTTACTCCTTTATTTTATAAAATTTAGTCCCCTATTTCTAAAATTCATAGAGTTTAGTCCACCTGGTGTATACAAATTCTTTTTTAGCCCCCCTCCAGCTTAAAAGCTGGCTCCGCCAGGTAAAGTCTTTTTTACGCGTTTCTCAAACACAGTTAACATCCCTCTTACAGCAGCATCAGCCAATGTTGCAAAAATCTTACTAGCACTAATTGGAATATATACATATCAATAACTACGGATTTACCTCTTCCATACCCGGTATAAGCTTAGACAGGTAATCACACAAGTTCAATATTTTAAACAACTAGACATTGATTGGATATTTTTTATAGGACTGAATCCTGATGGTTTCTCTGATGAAAATTTTCAAAAAGCAACAGCAGAATAAGCACGGCCAAAGAATATAGCCTCGCAACATGTTTCTCTGTGGGACAGATGGGTTCTCTTTAGAAATTGTCAACTCCACCTCCAACATGTTTCATGCTCTTGTAACCAATGACCCTGCTAGAGGAGAATGGTTTCTCTCATGTGTCTACCTTGCAGTAAAAGAGAGAATAAATGCTAGTCACAGGGCAAAAGTTAACCAATACTCATTTTTAAAATATACTTCAGTCAAATTTTAACCATGGAATAGATATCGTTTCTACTCCGGAAATTCTTGTGAAGCTGTTGAGGAAATTTCATTTGCAACATAAGAAAAATAAAGAGGTTAGAAAGTTGATCAAAAGGTTAAAGTGAATTCAAATTTATCTTAATTAAACACCCTCATTCTGTTTTGTTCTTTGCCCTGCCTCTTTGTCCTCCGCAAATCACTGGTTTCGAGTCAACTGGTTTTCACATGATGTCCAAGAGATTCTACCAATCAGGAGAACCCCAATGGTCGAGACCGAACCTCTTCTAATTTCTTATGCAAAGCCTATTAACAAAAGGTTATATCAGTGTAATAACCCAAGTAACTTAACTGAACGAAAAAAATTACTGACACAATGTAATTGAAGTACCTTAAGTTCTCCTCTTAAAGTCCAGATCACAGAGTCAGTCACATTTACTGGAATTTTGTCTATGAAAAACCTTGGCTTCTGCGGCACTTCAGCTCCTAAACGTTGTAGCAATGACTCAAATGAACGTTCCCTATATTCAGCGACCATAAGCACATACGAAAGTGAGTCTTCACTTATTAAATGCAGATTACACTCCTTCCTCATCCAAGCTTTGTGTCCTTCTGAGATACCTTTAGAAGAGCGAAAGATATCCCCGAAGAAACACACAATCTATTTTCAAATAAAGTTCAAAGATTTAATATTCAGGGCAATCCACCTAAACAGAAAGGAAAGAAAAAAAGAATCAACTCACCTTGGTTATTGCATGATTCAATCTACGACGTTCCAGTAAAGCCGTATATCTACGAATTTTATCATTATGCTCCTCGTTGAAATTTGCAGGAATACACTACAAAGTAAAAACACAAAATAAAAAACTGATTGGGATAAGCAAACAAAAATATATAGACACGTAACACAAGTCAAGATAACACTCAGCCATATGTACCAGCTTAAAACTGCAGCATAACCAAATTTCTTAATCAATTTAAGAAATTTTGAAATGAATGACTACTACAAGGTATATAGTGTGACACTCGTGGGCAAATTATCATAGAAGACATTGACATAAAAAAATCAGTCAGGTAGGAATGGATAATTATGACAAGTGTCATTTCCTGTATCGAAATATGAACGAGATGACGTGAGTAAAACCAGAAAAACTAGACTAACAGTAATAAACCTAAGAATGAAGATAACCAGCTTACTTTGTTTTCTTCTTTCTCCGAGACGTTTGAAGTCTTCCCATGTTCAGACACTACATCCTTTGCTACAGAAACATTCCTGTTCACATCAAAGCTCTGTCTTGAATCCTGTCGACCCCTTCTTTCGTTGTCGCCATAATTGCGATTCCTGCTGCTATATTTGTTTCCTCTACTGCCTCCCTTTGCTACAGAAACATTCGTGTTCAATAAAAATCATTCTTGCATATCAATCCATCAATCAAAGAACCCATATAATTGGAAGGGTATTGTTAAGCAACAATTAAGAACAAATTTTGATCAAGAGAACTTACCATATTCTGCAGGTGGCAGAGGCTTAGAAGGAAGACGTGCAACAGGAGATGATTTCAGGCTTTTGTCCATTAGTGATGGAGAAGGATGAGCAACCTTGGTAGCTAGGGAGACTTTTTCCATAAGAGCGGAAACATCTTCGTCATCATCAAGCAACAAAGCAAAACGGTTTCCAGAGTTCAACAAAGCAAAACGGTTTCCAGAGTTATCCATTGTAACCCCCTCTCTTGCTTAAACTTCTTCTGTGAAGATTTTCATAGTAGTCAAACCCTAAGATCTTCAAATAAAACCTATTGATGTTGAAGAGAAGCCTTGAAAAGGAATTCAAAGAGAGAGATTAATTTCTTCTTCGAAATAAAAAAAACACCTTACCAGTTGTGCAAAGGATCCAAAGGATTAGTGTGCTACTGGGTCGTAATGGAGATAATGTACTGCTGAAAGAACAAGAACAGGATGAAGGAGGTGAGTTCCACAGAACTTCTGTTTCATGTATTCGACATTCACATCATCAAAAATCTCGATGAAGGACGTGAGTTTAGTTTTGAAGAGAAAAAATGCTAAAATTAACTATCTCAATAGCAAATCAGGAAATGAAGAATTGTAGGTTAATCTGAAAAAAAAATATGAAAAGGTTAATAATTTTTTGGTGACTTTAAATATAGGTGGTGAGGTTCACTCCCCAAAATATTTAAAGGTACATGTTTCTTCCTATTTGTAACTGAGGCAGACTCAAACTAGTGCACTTTTTCCTTACAAAATCGACGAGTTTTTAATAAAAAAGTTACATACTGTCTCACCTATTCGATATACAACATAAAAAATCTCAATTAAGCACAACTGGAAGGAAAACAGATGATAAAATTAACCATCTTGTAGTCATTCAAAACTAAACTTACCTATTCTTCAAAAGGAGTAGTGCGCCGCTGGGTCGTAATGGACATTTTCGCTAATATAAAGTAGTAAATAGTAGAAAATGTATATGAAAAACTAAGAAGTTGCCAACATAATAAAGAGAGAGGATCACAGAATAAATACTTAATAAGTCTTTTTGGTACACTTCCTAAATGGTTAAAGAATCGAGGAATATCCTGTACACTTCCTAGCTTGGCTAGACATGGTTAAAAAAAGAGGAAGAATTGAGGAAGATCACAGAAGAAAAAAGAGGAAGAAGGAAGACGCAATGTCTAAAACAAGTGGCTGAATGAGATAAGGAAATAGTTTCAGGGTTTTTAAATATAGTTTCAATTTATAAAAATGCTAAACAGACACCTTAAGCATGTATTGAGCTTTAAAGCTAAGAGGCGAAACGCAAAAAAGCGGGTATTAAAGCGCAAGGCGAAGCGTTTTTTAGAACCATGCCACAATATGCAGGTCAAAATCATATATCTATAATTATACACCATGACAATGGTCCTCCATTCAATATCTAAATCACGAATCAACATGGAATCCAAATTCGAGGTCAGAACATAATCCATAACTACATGTAGGCACCCACAGGCCACAGCCAGCAGTTGACAATCTAATCAACAAGGAGGAGGCAGGAAAAAGGAGCAACTCATGCAAATCGGGTTTGAGTAGCACAGGTATGATACAAAAGCCTCTATTTCTTACAAAAATAAAGACATACAGAACTAACTATACAATCCCTAGTGGTTAATCTCTTTCAGGGATCATATTCAGTAAGATACAGACAGTGCATACACAATAAAACTTAAAAAAGTGATTGGCTCAGAGACATGGAACATGCCAAAAAGTATATTACACAACAAATCATGATTAAAATTAAACCAGCAAAAACCCATATCCCATACAAGCAAAATAAGACAACATATCATGGTTTAAACCAGCAAAAACCCATATCCCATACAAGCAAAGTACAATAATTAAAAAATAATAATAATTAAAAAAAAAAGAGAGAAGTTAATACCTTAAGATCCTTAAGAAGATCCTACTGATGTTGATGAGAAGCCTGTTAAAAAGGAATACAAAAGAGAGATTAATTTTCTCCTTGAAACCAAAAAGAGAGACATGTAAAAAAAAAAAATCTTTCAAACGAGAAGAAGATGGAGAGCGAGATAATTTTTCGGGACGATAGAGTAGAAACGGTATTTATTTTGAAGGTAAATATAGCGAAAATATTGTACTTTTTTTCCTTTTGTTTTAAGGTGAATATTATTGACAAACAAAACATAAATTAGGTAAATCCGTGATTTACCATAAAAAAATAAAATAAAAAAGGTAAATCCGTTTCTTACCAAAAATAAATCCGTGATTTCATAACTTGAGTCTGCCAAAAGTAATACGGTAAGCAAAAATAACTAGCCAAAAATATATATTATGTTAGAAACAAAATCTTTTTATTCATGAGTTCCATCCAAAACACGACTCCACCAAAATCGGACTCCATAGAAAACCGACACTCACATAATTGGTCGGTGGGTGATGTTCTTATCCAATTTAGCATATGGTTGTATTTTGCATAAGGCTGCATAAATCCGAGTCAACTCGCGAACTCGACACGCACCAACCGGTTTTTACTCAAATCCGTCCCACCCGTCTATACATGGGTTGAGTTGATTATGACTCATATCTTCTAACATATGTTATGTCGATTCCCAACTGTGACTTACGCCTTCGTCAGCCCGACCCGATCACACCTGCCTAAAAATGAGATAGAATTATATTTATTTATTTTTGGAAAACACTTCAATTAAAGGAAGAAACTAAGTTGGGGGGAAAGACTCTCACTTAGTGTTACACATAGTAATGTAGTGGTTTTCAGACTGAACATTTTCCCACATTTCGCCCACAGATGGGTTGTTGAGGAAATGCCTTGCCTTATCACATATGTCTGGCCTTATAGGCATGCTAAAGATATTACGTTTCAGGAATTTAAAGTAGTTAATTAAGTTTCTAAAAGTAGTAAAGATTAAGTTCTCTGTCTGCATTGTTTCCTTTTGCAGATGTGTTCTTGCAGTCTTGTCTGGCACCTCCATTGTTATTTCCTTCCGCCCTGTCTTCTATGCTATGAGCATAACCGACAACATTCCTATTGAGATGGCTTTGGTTGGGTTATCCGAGTTGCAGTAGACGCCTGTTGTTCCCGTGATTTCATTATTCTGATTAGTGAAAATGAGAATCATAGCTGCCCGTTTTTCTTCCATGTTAAAAATGTAATGAATGGTTACATTGCATATTTTCGGACAGTTTCCTGAAGCTCATTTCTCTATGTGATGGATGGACATCTGATGATGGTGTAGTGGTTTTTGGACTTTTTTTGGGTCCTAAGCTGTTTTTTGATCATTTCTATTGTGTTTTGGGTGTTAGGAATTGTGCCCTGGAAAGTATTCAAGCATCTAGTTTTCCAAATCCCCCAACAAGTAGTTGCACAGATTTCTGGGAAATTTCTTTCTAACCCTGTTGTAGGAGATGTTTTATTGAACCAAGAGTTAAAACAGTTCTCTAAGGTTCCTAGACCATGTTGTGACTGGTGAAAAATTCCTATCCCAAACCAAATGGCTTTACTGAAGATTCATTCTAACATAAGATGTATTATTGTTTCTTTAGATTTTTTACACAAGAGGCATAAGGAGGAAATATCTCTAACTCTATAGTTGAGATTGTGGTTAACTGGCAGAATATTATGCATCGCCTTCCAAACTAATAATTCAATTCTCAAAATTGTGTCTAGGTTCCAGATTTTTCTCCAGGTCCGACTATTAATATTTCCATGCACCTGAGTTGCAGTATCTTTAACCAGAAAGTTATAAACCTTCTTGACAGAGATACCTCTTTTACTATTCGTGTCCAAACAAGTTTATCAATGTCTCATGAATCTCTAGAGAGCATTATGTGTTGAACATTTTTCTCCACTCTTGGATGGAAAACTTGGTATAAGAAATCAACATTCCATTCTCCTTTGTTTGGTAAGAGGAGTTGATTAACAGTTCTTAATATGTTTTGGATCCTAGGTTCTATTTCAGATCTTGTGATAGTATTAGGGTAGTCAGTTAGTATCCAATTTTGTTTCCAAATTTGAATAGACTCCCCATTTCCTACTCTCCATACAACATTTTCCTGTATAACTTTTATGCCTTTCCACGAACATTTCCACATCCACGAGATATTTTGTTTTGGTTTATTTTCCAAGAGTAGCAAAGGAGAGCAAAATCTGAAATATTTACTCTTCATTAACTTCCCCCAGAGGCACTCCTGAAAGTGTATCAAACGCCAGACTACCTTAACGATCATGGCCAGATTAAACTCTGCATATTTTTTAAAACCCAGTCCCCCTAAGTCTTTGGACAAACTTAGGGCAGACCACTTTTTAGAGCACATGCCATTAGCTTGACCTTCCTTATTCCCCCAAAAGAAACTTCGATTAAGGGCATCCAAGTTTTTTGTGATAGTTGTTGGAATGACAAAACATGTCATTTGATACGTTGCCATGGAATCAACTACATGCCTGATCATGACAGCTTTACCCAGGGGGAGAGATGGATACCTTTCCAACCGGGTATTCTACCTTTCAGTTTTTCGATGATAGGAGTGAAACACTGAACTTTTGACTGATGTGTAAACAATGACATCCCTAGATATTTATCTTCTAATTTTATTCTTCCCACTTTCATTATATCAATTAAATCTCTAGTTGTTCTATTGTTCACACTTTTTCCGAAGAAAATACCAGACTTTTTGTAGTTTATTAATTAGCCCGATCCTTCACTAAAAGACTCTAGAATTTTAACACATTTCCTCATTCCTATTTTTTTGCCTTAGCAAAGATAAGGCAGTCATCTGCAAAAAGCAGATGACTAATTGGTGGCGCACCAATAGCCACTTTGATTCCATGTATTTTCCTTTTCTCCTCAGCATCTTTAAGGACTCTGAAATCCTTTCATGCATAAAATGAAGAGATATGGCGAGAGGGGGTCTCCCTGTCGCAGACCCCTTGAAGGTTTAAAAAAAGTGGTTGAAGAACCATTTATTAGCACATAAAAAGAAGTTGTACTTATGCATTGCTTTATCAGGTCACACCAATGTCCTCCGAAACCAAGTTTTTGTAGAGTTTGAAGTAGGAAATCCCATTCAACTCTATCAAACGCCTTAGATATATCTATTTACAGACCCATATACCCAGTTTTTCTTTTCTTCCTACTTCTCATAGTGTGGATTATTTCGTGGGTTATGATGACATTGTCCGATATTTGTCTCCCAGGGGCAAAAGCGGATTGGAAGGGGGAGATGAGCTTATCAAGGAGTGGTTTTAGTTTATTTGCCAAAATCTTTGAGATTTGCTTATAGATACTGTTACACAAAGAGATTGGTCTAAAATCCCCGGGGACAAGAGGGAAATTTACTTTTGAAATTAGGGTTAGGAAAGTAGCATTTAATTCTTTGAGAAGGCATTTGGATTCGAAAAATTCTTGTATGGTACTAGTCAGATCACTTTTTAAAAGATTCCAATTCTTTTGAAAGAAGATAGCCGGGAAACCATCAGGTCCCGGTGTTTTATTTGGTTGCATACCAAACAAAGCATATTTGATTTCATCTTCTAGAGGTGGGGTGATTAGCTTAGAGTTTTCTTCCTCAAGGATGCTATTTGGTATCAGGTCCAAGATATGTGGTGGGATTTTTTTATTTTCTGAGGAAGACATTTCAGAAAAGTGAGACATGATGACATTTGTAATGTCCTTTATATTTTTACACCATTCATCATTCTTATCTTTAAGGGTGTCAATCCTTATCCCACGGTTGTTTTGTTTAGCCGTAGTATGAAAAAAATTTGGTGTTTATATCCCCTAGTTTAAGAGAATTTTCAGTGGCTTTTAGCTTCCAGATGGCCTCCTCAAAATGACACCACTTTTCTAGGTCTGAATTTAGGTGAATAATTTCTGAGGAGTTTTCCGGGAGATTTCTAACATCTTTAGCTCTCACTATTACTTTTGTTATTTTCCTTATATAATGTTTAATGTTTCCGAAATAATTTGTATTCCAATTTTTTTTCATGCTTTTAACATTTTTTAATATGCACACAAGAGAGAAAGCCGAAGAGCCTTGGATATCCAGTTTCCATGCCTTTTCAATAATCTCAAAGCACGAAGGATCTTCTAAAAAGAAACCAAAAAATTTAAACGGCTTTGCACCGTCTTTCCAAATTGGAGAAGTTTTTAGCAAAATTGGAGAATGATCAGATGCTATAGGAGGAAGATGATGAAGGTTAGCATAAGGGAAAGTTGTTATCCAGCTATTATTTGCTAGAGATCTACGCAATCTTGCTTCTACGAAATCATTACCCTTACGTTTGTTTGACCAAGTATGAGGGTATCCTATAAAGCCCACATCAATAAGTTTAGCCTTATCTATAAGATTATGGAAGAAAAAACTTTCAGTTTGGTTTATAGGTCCAACCCCCCCCCCCCCCCCCGCCCTATTTTTTCCTCTGGCCCTATAACAAAATTTAAATCTCCCATCACAAGTCAGGGAAGATCCACAGAACCAGCCATATCCTGAAAATAATCCCAGGATAGAAGTTTTTTTTTCTTATAAGAGTTTCCATAAACACAAGATATCACCCACTGAAGGGATGTGGCTGTGTCGGTGATAATGGCATCAATTTGACAATCTTTCATGCTAATAATGCCAACATTAATTTGACAATCTTTCATTAATGTTGGCATTCCAAGCAAGGAACAATCCTCTCGTCGTTCCTATGACACCTTTGGGGTTTACGACCACGTAGTCAGAAAAGTTAAGCTTCTTAATGGTCTTCTGGACTGTTTCCTTAGATTGTTTGGTTTCTGAGACAAAGAGGATATCCGGATGGTATTTTTTAACAAGTTTATGAAGGGGATGCTTTGTAAAAGACTTTCCTGTCCCTTGAGCATTCCAGCCCAGGACATTCAAAGACATTTTAATGGTAGCAGGACAACTAGTGGCAAGGTTTGTAGGGATTTTAGATATCTTGTTGAGAGTGGTATGAGTGAATGAAGCAGGGGTTAAAGTATAACAAGAATTGTCAGAGAAGTGACCAACAAGAACCACATGAAGAGATTGATTTCTAGTTTCAAAAGTGGTTATCAGGCCCTTTTCATAGGTGGAAGAATCATAAAGGCCAAAGGTAAGAAAAAGACTTAGATCAAGAATCTGTAAGAATTTCTATGAATTTCAATTTTCGTCCAAAAACTAGGTGAATTGGTATGCAGCTTTAGAGATGTTATCTTCAGATAATTATGTTGACACAAGTGATCTAGAACATAAATTTCTAATCTACTATGATAAAATTCCTTGGAGTAGGTATATTGATTTTTGAAATGAAGAAGAAGTTGCGAGTGGCTTACCTGATTTTTCTCCTCTACCTCCTCAGCAGTTGCTCCCATTGACGTCTCTCCCAAATTTATGTTTCCTCCTTCATCGTTTATATTACCTTCTGAATCTTTCACAGCATCACCTAATGGCATCTTCACTATCGCAACTTCCAGGGAATGGATTTTTTGAGGTGGTTCATAGTGTTGTACTGACCAAGAGATGACATTGAAAGGTGGTGAGTTGAAAATGGGAGGGACATAGAACGTCTTATGCAATTGATCTAAGCCATTGAAGGATGATATTGCACTATTCTCACTTATTTTCCTGGTGTTGAAAGTGAAGGTGGAGTTCGCTTTTTCATTGGCTTCATTGGGATCAATTGATTTTTCACCAGCAACAAAGTACAGATGAGGTGGGATAAGAACTTTTTCAGAAATTTTCGATCCACACTGGTTGTGCTTCTTTTCTTTTGGACCCCCCGAGATTTCACCCATTAGATTTTGCAATTTCCTTTTGAACATAAGGGCTTCCATCTTGTGTTTTCTTGCCTTTACACCCTTCGACTTCCCTTTTGTCAAAATCTCCTTTTCCCTCACTTCCAGACTGATTGATAAGAATTCCTTTTGAATTACTGACCGAGATTTGGTTTGTGATTTCCTCATAGATGATGATTGAGAATTTATTCAAATCCAGTCCTTGACCTAGATGTTCATCATCTTGCATAAGTTTCAGCAACTTTCCGTTGTTCAATTTGAGATTTAATCCTGGTGCCAGAGTTTTTTGTTTTGGATCTTTTGGCATGTTCAGTCTTTCTCCCTGATTTGACATTTTCCTCCTTTGTTCCTTCAGATTTTTTTCTTTCCTTGTATTCTTCCTCTGCAAAAGCTTCACTTTCCCTTTGATGCTTATCTCTTTGCTGATGGGGAGGTCGTTTTGACTTTCAATAGCCAGATCGAAATTTGTGGATAAGGGCACCTATTTGGGTTCCCCAGTCTCTGAAAGTTGTATCTCATTTGTTGCATTTAGGACCAATTTTCTCGAAACATGATGGTCCCATATATTTTCTTCTGAAACAATTACTGAGCTTTACATTGACCTCGTCCAGGTTGAGTCGTGGTGTACCATGGATGTATTCGAAAGCACCGCCAAAATTTGCATTAGTTTCTCCAAGAAGATTCCATCTTTGTACTTTGTTAACTCTCATTTCTTCTGTCTCCATCCATAACCTTTTTGAGGCAAAGTTACTAGTCACTGAGACTTCACTTTCATTTGTGTTGTCAACTAAATCTTCAAAATCACTATCTGAGACTTTGATACTGAAACCTGGTGGAACTTTCGGTGTCGGAAGGTTTTGTATCATTCTGGATGATGGAGTTATCAACTCCTCAAACTCGAATACTTCCTCGGCTATGGTTGGTTGCCTTGCAGGTGGTATTTGTTCCATCTGGTCGTATGCTTGCGCCATATTTGGTACCTCTTCATATTCCGGCTCATGAAGAACGTGAGAGAAGTAGTCTGGTGAGGGGGCTCTACACCTTTGTTTTGGATGATTTATGATTCTGCATATCTTACATAAAGATTTAGGGAGAGGTTCGTAGTACAACATAACATCTAGATAGTCATTTTCTTCATGGTACAATCTGAAAGTTGCGTCGAGCTTTTTGTTCAAGTCCATTTGTACAAGACATCTAACGAAAGGCCTAGCATAATTGCAATCCTGAGGTAGTTCCTTCATGATAAAAGTACCAATCTTATTCTCTATCATCTCCGGTATTCCTTCCCCAAAGAATTCCACCGGAAGGTTCAGATAGCTAACCCACAATTTGACCAAAGATGTATTTATCAAAGACGCCGGAATAGCGAACTGGTATGCTTTAACCACCAGAAGCCATGCATCATATTTTGAGGGAGAGTATCTTATGGTTATTTCAACATCATCTTGATTATGAAGCTCAATGATGAATTTGTTGTTTTCATCCTAGCCAGTCACCAGGGTTGCGAGAGGTTGATAAGTTATACCCCAGAGGAATTGAAGCATTTGCATCATCCTTCTTATATTGAGTTTGAAGGGACAGAAAATGTGTGCAACAACAACGCATTGTGCTTTATTTTTGCACCTTGAGATAGTTTCTTTAGGAATGACGATAAACTTTGAGAGAGATAGCTGAGAATTCATCCTGTCAATCATCTTCAGCTCCACCAAAGAATCAGAGGTGAATGGTGGTTGAATGTTCATAGAGGTTTCTGGGAAGAGATCTGAGGTGGATACAAATTGTTTTTGCTTTTTGAACATCTTTGAGAGTTTATTACAGAGATTCGTCATTAAGTCATAAAGGTATAGACCAAACAACCACCATTTTATTTTAAGAGTAGAAATAAATGCGAGGGATAAGGTGTGTGGTACTTTTTTGTGCGTTTGAATTTTTTTACTGTTTACCATGATAAACAATTGGAGTCGCAATTAATGTGGATGATGTTTGAGGGCGACCAGACTAAGCATAACAGGGGGATAAGAATAATGAGTGCAGTTGCAAGGGATTAGGTTATGGACCAAAGCAAAGATACACAAACATAGACTGACAAATATCCTTGTCGAATATCAGGGGGTGAATTCACTTCAAATATACTGCAATTAATGAAGGAAGATCATATGATGATGAGGTGTGGGTTTGAGGGGCAACTAACGATAGTGAGGATGCCTTTAGCGATGCATGAAATAAAACAGAGCGATAATCAGAAAAACAGATAAGTTCTTAAAAGATAGATATTACCGGTGGGAGAGGCGTCTAAGAGGAGGTAGCTTTTGGAAAATCAGATAACAAGATTTATATCATGTTTAGTAACAAAAGAGGCCAGTTGAGTGATATTAACTTGGAGATTGAGAAAACACTAAAGGTATTGTAATGGAAATTATTTTGTTCAAAAAGGTGTTGGAAATGAAAATTTTGTGTTTATCATGAATTTTTTTTGATGACGTATAGATGACGGTCACAGATTCTCTCTCTCTTATTGTTGTTGTTGATAGATTTAGCTAGATAGAATCATATGAGATTGTCTTAATTACCCTTCTCTGTTTGTAGGATATGCTAAACACAAGATATACTAGTCCATATCAATTGTGTTTGGCTGAGCTCAAAATGACGGGACCACGTTAGTAGAAGAGAGTTGATACGTCCATACATATATTTGGTTTAAGCATTGCATGGTTATGTATGTAGGCGTTGTGCCTTTATAGCAATTAAGTAGGTTATGCAAGGATAAGATGGTACGGTTGTAATTGGCACCTATATAAATGTTTCCATAAGTGTGTAATGGAATGATAATGGATTGAATATTTAGAAAGTCTAAGAATGTTGAGACTTAAAAAGTATTACTTTGGAGACCTGAAGAATGCGAAGTAACAACTACAACGAAGACATCATCCTTCCACTTGAGGTTAGTAATACTGACTTGATCTTGTTTTCATTCCTAATGTATCTTTAAAGTCGTGCATATCAAAAACATAACATGCGAAGTAATATATTAATCTCTAGTATTAGACTTGGACATATTTGTTTATGATCAAAGTGTTATTTCCGAAATTTATTTTAAAAAAACTTTCAATATTAGTTTAGCATATTAACTATTCCTTTTTCTAGAGCTATGGTTTAATTGATGGAAACTAAAACATGTATTCATCGAAAATCTTAATTAAAAGATTCTCAATATTTCGGTTAAGATCACCTTGAGCATCAAGGAATATCTTTGAGCAATTAATGATAAGAATTGTGTACTTGTTCAAATAATGTCGACATCCATATCTTTCCTATATTATCAAACCCTAATAGCAAACTCTCACAAAATCGTAAAGTAGTATGTGAAATTGAGATTCGGTTTTGCCTTTGGGACCGGTTCTACAATGACACCTAACATAGGTTATGTTTAGATCAAAAATATCTTCAAGACATACCGGACCAACATACCAATTGATTTCCTTTCGATTATAAAACAAATTTGTATATGTACTTCCTTTAAAAAAATGTTAAAAATATTGTATCCTAGGATGAAATCATACATATATCACATACACACAATCAAGTAACAAGTTACGTATATTATGTCATTGTTGTATTTACGAAGTTCAAAAGATAAGCGTTATATTTCGTAACTCAAAGTCATATGACCAAGTCTAATACTAGAGTTTCCTCAAATATATAACTTCACATGTTATATTTTCAATCATAAACGACTCGAAAAATAGGTTAGGAATGGAACAAGATCAATTCAATATTACTAACCCCAAGTGGAAGGATGATGTCTTCGTCGTACTTGTTAGTTGTTCACATTCTTCAGGTCTTCGGAGTAATACTTGTAAGTCTCAACATTCCTAGACTTTCTAGTCTAACCTAAACGAAGTTGACTCTAGTAATTAATCAAGCGACTCTAGACGAGTTTTCATACTAAAATATGACAACCAACCTTGACATACCAACGCTTGGTGGGCTTGGTAACACTTGGTGGGTTCAACCAAGCTATGCTCTAACACTGTATCACTGAATCTGGTCTCTGACAACACGTGTAGTATATGGCCACTTGTGGTTGACCTGAATACGTTTTACTCTTCCGAGGACAAAATTTTCTGTAATTTTTCTAGGAACCCCATGGTTGAGTAAGTAATTACTATGCAATGATATTTCATGTACTTGGAAGGGGTAACATACCTACTACATAAATCAAATAAATGTTTTATGATCTCCAAGAAAAGGATTTGAAAATTTTAGTTCACTGTCATCAAAATATCTAACACTACAGAAATATTTGCGCATTGCAACATTTTTTTATCATATTTGCGACATAACTATTTGAAAGAAGGTGGAATTTCTGTCCGCCTTAATATTGTTTATAATGTAAATAATTTACCTGTCCTCAAGATCATCCATATCCCGAAGGTCCTCATGAATTGGGTTGCCCCCTTCAATTGAATTTCTATCCATGACGCCAATCACCTAGTGATGAGTGATAAAAAGTGCATATTTCTATATCTTTTTCTTGGCAATTAACTCATCTTTTGTGCTTTAAAATTGGATAGTATCCCATATTCTGTATTTTACTCTCCTCAAGAATAAATACTTAAAACTGTCTAATTTTTTTTTTAGGTTCTAAATAAAGCTTGGGTGAATTATTGAGCGAAAAGAGCAAAGGAACGGCAAAGACTCCGGCAGAAAATAAGCGAAGAATGATGTTTGCAAGAGCCGGATCAACTAGTAGTGGGCTTGAAGAGGAAGAATTGTCCTTAAAGAAGATATGGGCTTGGTATACCCAAGGCCCAAAACCCTTACCCAAATCCATTTCCAATATCCATACCCATTTCCATGAGAGCCGTCAGATTGGATCCATCACATCATCCAACGGTCGCCTCATAATCGTGCATCAAAGTCTAAAGATCCTGTCAAACATCATAGTACCTAACTCCAATCTAAGCTGTCAGTTTTGATGTATCACACATCCAACGGTCGCTCCACTCCTGTTTCCCTCGTGCCGTTCGATTCAATCCAGATGTGATCATCCAGTGGCATTGTCTCGCTGTGCATCAACATTTTCTACACCCGTCTAACACTACAACACCTAACACCTATACCCGCTAGCCAAACAGCCCCTTCTTCCCAAACTATCGATCTCTTCTCTCCTCCCTCACCTCTGCAACACCACCACTCCCTGCCACCGCCTTCTCCACCCCTACCAGCATCCACAACCACCATACTCACCAAACAACCAAAACCCATCATCACCACTGACCTCCCCTACTAGCTATCAGTCGAGTTCGTCGATTTCACACCCCTCTTCTCGTTGTTGGCGTGTGAAAGTGACGAACTAGGTTGATGGCTATGAAGCTAGAGCATGGAGAAGACAGCATGGAGATGTAGAGGAGCATAGCTGGTAGAAGCGGTAAGAATTGTCCCATCAAATTATTTAATTTTTGAAACCCTAATTTCACTGATTTGGGGATTTTTTTGTAAGAACCCTAATTTGGGGTGTTGGGTATAAATAGAGGGTGAATGGTATTGTTGTAAGCATGCTTGGGCTAGCCAGAGCATCAATTGAGACTTGGGTTAGCCAAGCTCAAGGGTTAGTTCTTAGTTTAAATTGTTTTGTAAATTTCAGTTCATTTTAGAATTTAACTTCATCATGTTCTAAACATCAATACTAAGGTGTTGATGAAGCCATAAACATCTTGTGCAACTGCACTTGGTTATAATTGTATCTTATGTGGTATAATTCCTAAGATAATTTAAAGCATCTAGGCTGTAGGACTGTATTGAGTTGATCTTTAATTAGCCAACTAATACTAGGAATAGAAAACTCTAGATGTTATTCTCTTTAGTCTATCAATATGAACCCTGGAACAAATGCAAGCTAGAACTTGTCATCCCTGTCTGATACCAAGGGGTCAAGAACAATAGAAACCATTGTGCCTTAGATGGGAGTTAATGGTGGATTCAAATGCCTTAGTATCCTCCTTTTCTGTCACTGTTGCTCACTGCCTTTGCTTCTTTGGCTCACTGCCACCGCTACTGTCACTGTTCACTGTTAACTGTCACGTGCTTCATTAGTTTAGTTCACTGCCTTAGTTACTGTCTAGCATTATCTTAGCTTAGGAACCTTCAACTTTACACACCCTAGTCCCTATGGATTCGACCTACCAAGTTTTTGGCGCCGTTGCCGGGGACTTGCTGCTGTGTAGTGAAGTTGTTCCTTTTACTTTGTTATTTTCTGTTTTAGTGTAACTTAGTGTAGATTAGCTGTAACTTAGTGTAACTTAGTGTAGCTTAGTTTGCTGTCACTTGCATCATCTTTTCTTGCATAACCTGCTGTGTAGTTCTGATAAGCATCTTAGTGTAATCATCTTGCATATTGCATCTGTAGCTGTAACTTAGTCTGCCATTTGCATCTTAATTTGCATCAGCATCTTGCATTAAGCATTTACATCTGTAGCTGCATCCTATCCCTATCACTGCATACCTGCAAATCATCACTGCATCTGTAGCATTGCCCTATTTCTTTGCTCATTGTCTGTGATTTTCTCATTTTGACATTGGCTTTGCTCATTGTCTGCATATTTGGTCATTGCATTTGTAGCTTTGCTTTGCCCTGTATCTGCAAACTACTAATGTGGCTTTGCTCATTGCTCTGTAGCCTTCCTCTGAAATATACCTACAAAGCATCACTACATCTGAAGCATTGGTTGTGCATCTTAGCAATATCACCTGTACTTAAGCATTGAGTCTTATCATTGCAACTGCCATTGAGTCTATGTTAGCTGCAGTTGTCTCCATGTAGTCAGCTTCACCTTCCCTTTGTTAGTATATCCATCTTGTTGTGATGTACTTCGCTTCAAAGAGACTGATCTCCTCTTCTGAGCCTCCAGGTACAAGCTTGTGGTGCTGCTGCTGAACTGTTGTTGCTGCTGCTGCTGCTGTCAACTGTTGCTGCCAGCCTCTGGTGCTGCTGAACTTCTCCTGCCTTCTGCTGGTGCTGCTGCTGCTGAGTGTTGCTTCTGCTGCTGCCTGTTGTTGTTGCCACCAGGCCTGGGAAGCTGCTGTGAAGCCTCAAACCCAACTGGGCTGAGGCATAAACCAGCTAAGCATACAACCCAGTTTACTGGGTTTGGGGTATTGTATTCTCCCATTAAAACTCTGGGCTCTTAACAAAAATTTGAAACTGATTGCAAGCAACTGAATGTTTCTGAACTGTGGGTTTCAACCCTGAAATTTGAATTTCTGAACTGTGGGCTTGACCCAAAACAAATATTTGTAAAACGTTTTCAAAGCCCAGTTGGGCCTAAGCTTTTGGCTAAACTGCTAGCCCAAAACCCAACTGAAACTGAACTTCTGGGCTTGTTTCTGAACTCTGGGTTTGACCCAAATTAAAAGAACACCAATTTTGGGCATGCCTAAAACTTTCAAGGCATACAAAGGACTAGCCCTAACTTGGGTGACCTTATAAGGGGTACCCTATGGGGTAGTTAAATTACCTATATGCCCTTAAATCCATTAAATTACTACTAATCCATCCCTAACCCTAATACAAAACCTATAATCAACTACACCTAAAATCAGTTTCATTCACCTTCTTCTTCTTCCTCTCCACAGCCGAACTCCACCCTTCCCTTTCTTTTTTTTTCATCGCGGAAATTTAATTGTCGATTTGTGAAACTATATAATGGATCGTCGTAAGGCAGTATCTCGTTCAAATCGATCGATTGAACAACCTATTCATGAAGAAAAAGATTTAGAGAGTGAAGAACAAACTCAAAATCAACCACAAAATCAATCGGAAGAAGAGATTGAAAAAGAACCAACGCCGGAAATGAAAATAAGAAGGTTAGTTCTACAAACCCATCTCATATTTGATGTTTTTGATTGTTTTGGTCGATTTAATTCGTCAAAATCATGTGTTCTGCGGTGGTTACAGGGTATGGTTCGGCGTAAAACAAATGTTAGATGTGCGCCGAGCTGTTCTTGAAACTGAACTCTGAAAGTGCATATGAACGGCTCGGCGTATATCTGAAATCTGTTTTGAGCCGAACTTAGTAAAACAGAGACTTATATTTAGGATCGGCTTATTCGATGGTGTTAGTTTTGTGCCGAATATGTTTTGTGAATTTCAGAAATTTTGCATGTGCGTAGGATCGGCTTGTATGGTAGTATTAGTTTTGTGCCGAATATGTTTTGTGAATTTCAGAAATTTTGCATGTGCTTAGGATCGGCTTGTATGGTAGTATTAGTTTTGTGCCGAATAAATGTTGTTTGAAATTCAGAAATTTTGCATGTGCTTAGGATCGGCTTGTATGGTGATATTAGTTTTGTGTCGAATAAATGTTGTTTGAAATTCAGAAATTTTGCATGTGCTTAGGATCGGCTTGTATGGTAGTATTAGTTTTGTGCCGAATAAATGTTGTTTGAATTTCAGAATTTTTGCATGTGCTTAGGATCGGCTTGTATGGTAGTATTAGTTTTGCGCCGAATAAATGTTTCAATTCATAAGTATAGATTCGGCTTATTCGATAGTATTAGGGCTGCGCCGAATATCATTGTTAAAATTTCATAAATTTTACAAGTGTGTAGGATCGGCTTATTTATATGATATCATGTTGCGCCGAATACATGTTTGAGTTCATAATCATAGGTTCGGCTTATTCGACAATATCGGTTGTGAGCCGAATGCAGGGTTCGGCTTACTCGACAATATAGGTTTTGAGCCGAATATTTAGGATCGGCGTATAATTATTTTGTGGTATGAGCCGATCCACTCTCTGTGTAAGCTAATAAAAATTTCAAGACATGATTCATACTTGCGCAGAATTAGTCTTATAACTTTCATACTTGTGTCAGGACCAATGCCGCGGGTAGGGAGATGTTGAAAAAAATGAAGGACAAAATTGATTCCAAAACACCAATGACCGTCGAAGAACAAAACTACCTCTACAAAAAGTGGGATGCAATCATCAACAACGGAGAAGGACCCGAGGAACCCGGACAAAAGCCTACCACTAAGAAGAGGGGTCGTGGTTAAATGTCCTTTTATGTTTCCAACTTCCTTTTAATGTTTTTCTTAAGTTTTAAGTACACTTTTATGGTGTTGCAAACACCTTTGCTTTTAGGTGCTCAACTTTGTTTTTAATTGTGCTGGGTTTGGTTATGGACACTTTCATGTTTTAATGAATAGATTAACGGTTATGCGCCGAATTTATAGAGTTCGGCTTATCCTCTAATGTTAGTTACGCGCCGAATCATTTGTCCTTCAGGTTCGGCTTTTTCTATAATTTGAGTTATAAGCCGAGCCTTAAAAATCATTATTGGTGTAATCCAGTACATAGTTCGGCTTAAATCTCACCAATATGGTGAGCCGAATCTGTAAAAAATTTCAAATTTTTTTAGAAAATAGCCGTTACTTATATAGGTTCGGCTTATGTTCTAAAATTTCTATAAGCCGAACCTTTACTTTTTTTCACGAAAATATAGGAACGACTCTTTTTTTGAAAGATATATCCGTTGTAAAACTATATTCTATATATACCTACATGTTTTTTCATATTCTTAACCACATATGCTCAACAAATGGCACCCCCAACTCCTAAGTTTACTCTAGAAGAAGATTTATCTCTTTGCACTAATTATGTAGCATACTATCCAAAGAAGGGTGAAGAACGACGAGTAAATGGTCTGATGAGTATGTACTACTTGGTTAGAATTCATGAAGCCTTCAGCACGGAAACAGGTAATCCTCACAACCGGGATAGTGCGTCCTTGTTTTGCCGAATTATAAGTATTGAGAAAAAAGTCTCATACTTCATAGCTTTAGTTCGGATTGTGAGTCGATATCGACTCAAAGGTGAAACAAACTCTGAGATTGAAGTTCGATCTCTAGCGGAATGGCGACGATGGAAGGTAAAGAATTTCAAATACAAAGATCACTACCACATTCTTAGAAGGTTTCTCATTACCCGTTAAGGATATTAGAAATTAATTGCAAGCCTACTATGTAGCAGGGATGTAATCCATAATTTCTATGAATTTGAAAAGTCTATTTGGAATGATATGATAATTCTTGTTTTCATGAATCATGAAAGTTTCGGCATTCTTCAGAAATATACTACAAGCCGAACCTAGCAAAGTAATTCTGGTTTTTTAAAGTTTCAAGATTCGGCTTGCAGTGAAATAATAATATGAGTCGAACCTCGAACAATATTTTAACCCAAAAATTTACAAATTTATGTTCGGCTCAGAAGATAATCATATTATGTGCCGAACCTTGGACATAAGAGGTTTCGGCTTATACGATATCCTCAATATGTGCCGAACCTCGAACAATATTTTAACCCAAAAATTTACAAATTTATGTTCGGCTCATACTATAATCAAATTATGTGTCGAACCTTGAACATAATAGGTTTCGGCTGATACGATATTCTCCATATGTGCCGAACCAGTAACAATATTTCAACCCAGAAATTAAAAAATTATGTTCGGCACATACGATTTTGGATATGTAAGCCGAATTAGTAATGATTCTATTCCGGGCTATTCAGGATGTTGTTCGGCTTACTATGAAACTTTCATATAAGCCGAACTAGTGTCTAGCAAAAGGGTTGGAATTGGAAATTATAGGTTCGGCGCATGCAGTAAACAGATTCAGTAAGCCGAACCGTTCATCAATGGTAGATTCGGCTCATAGATGTGAGCCGAACCTCAACCTGTTTCGCCGAACCATGATTCAAAAAACCTAACTTTTGATAATTGAGAGTTATAGAAGTGAGATTAAGTATAGGATATAAGTTTACCTGTGTATTAGAAGAATTGGGTTCCTCATCAATGTATTCATCATCAGGATTTGGCTCATAAAAATCATCATCTTGAGTTTGTGTTTGAGTTTGAGCTTGAGTTTTAGTGGGTGTAAAATCATTCTCATAATCTAAGAAATCAACCATTTCTGGATCATTGTTGTAGTTGATGTGTATTTTCCTAGGTTTTTTAGATGAATGATGACCCTCCTCATCCTCCATTGAATCAAGAATTAGAATTTTCTCACTTTCTCCTTCTCTTTCTCTCCTTCTTAACCAAACCAAAACTTTGATTTTTTTTTCCTCAAATTTTTCATCTAAACAACTCTTATAATTCTGAAAATTATCTTAATCACTAAACAAAATATTTAATCACTAATCAAGATTATTAACACTAATACGTAAAGGGCAGATTTGCCATTAAAAAAAATTGGGTTAAGGGGTTATCTAATTTTGCTATTCAACAACCTTTTTTGTCTTCATTCAGTATGCCTTGAAAGATTTTAGTATGCCCAATATTATTGTTCAATTAAAATTTGAAAAACAAATTCCAAGCCCAAGTGGACCTTGTTCTTCGGATAACTGAGAGCCCAACAGCCAAATAACCAGTTGGGCCTCGAATTTCAGTTCACTGTAAGCCCAGAACCCAGCTGAGCCTCGTTCATTTCTGGGCTTGGTTTACTGAACCCGTTAGTTGGGCTTTGTCCCAAGAAACCAAAAGCTTTTTCTCCCATAAAAACCAAAATTTTCTCTTACCCATTAAAATCCAAAGTTTTCCAAAACCCACAAAAACCAAATGTTTCCCATCAAAAACCAAATGTTTTTCATTCCCAACAAAACCAATTTTTTCTCAAAAAGTCCAAACCCATTTAAAACCAAATAGTGGGCTTTGTAACATAGTTACCTAGCTCATTTTGTTTCGCAGCTTCACTTGCATTTCTGTCCTATTATAATTGTGTGAAGCTGTTGAAATCTGTACACTTCGTCTTTTGGGTTGATCCTCAACTCTTTAGATTGTTGGTGTATGGGAAATTTTCTTGTATATAATCCAGTAGATAATGTGTTAGTTGAATCTTTTGTTTCTTTTGTATATATTGTGCTAATCCAATATGATCTCAGCTGAAAAATGTTGGATTCTAGCCGTGAATAATGGAGTTCGGTTCTGTCTTTCGTCAAATCGGGTATTCTCTTTCCTTTTTCTCTACTCATCATGGTCCTATTCTTATGTTGTAGTATAATTTTGTTCATCTTTTGAAACATTGAGGACAATGTTTAGTTTAGGTTTGGGGGTATAGAGTAGTTACCACGATAACATGCTATAATTGAAAACATAACTCTTTCTTTTTGCAAAAAAAAAAAAAAAAAAAAAAGTCCGAGCTCATTTACCTTGAAATGTTGATTCTTGTGCATATATGTTAACGTAGGGTTCTTAGTCTAGACAATGAGGCACCCCTGATTCTAGCACAATTCACATGTTGATAAGAAATTTGCACACGCACGATCTACCAATACATGTTTAGCCTCGGGTAGGTGTTTGATCGGTTAAGTAGACTGCCAATCATCTAGAATACTGAATGAGACTTGACTAGCTTGTTCTTTGGTTGGCTGGGATAGAAGTTGGAGGATACGTTAAGAAAAGCAACCATTGAATTTGACCGGGTACATCGAAAAGGGCTACCTCTTGCTAAGAGTCATGTAATTATTTTTTTCTTTTTGTTCGTATATCAAAAGTGTCACTATGTTGAAAAGTTAAAAATTTCAAAAAAAAAAAAAAAATCAAAAAAATACAAAAAAAAATATCAAGTTCCATATTTTGTCATGTTAAAGACAATGTTTCTCTCTTACCTCAAAAATAAAAGAGAATAGTCTATGTAAATAAGAGTCATCTTTTTGTTGTAAATAGTCTTGTAATAAGCAAGGAGGGTGCAGCCATCGATGTATAACGCGGGTAAACTGAAATATCACCAACTCATTGGGTGAACATTCAAAATTCTCGTAAAGCCGGACAGCTAACTTGGCTTTGAATTCGGTTCTAAGCCTAAAAACTATCTCTTGGTGATTAGTAGTCATAACTTCAGGTCATTCTTTAAACATGTGTAGATACACTTTACACTCTTATCACATGTCTTTAGTCGTTATCAGTGCTAGGATTGTGCCTATGACAACTATATTGACATATTCCATTTTGTTGTGAGCTTAAACTGTCATGCACACGTCACATTTCATGGAATCTGAGCTTATATTTTGTCCTAGAACTTTGTAGGTACGTTCTAAGCAAACCTTCACGAGACTTCAACTCATCCACTAGGGACACTTAGTGGTTTAAAAGGCTTAGTGCATACGCTAAATGCATTCGAGAAACCAACGACAGTGGTATAGTTAGGATTTCCTTAGTTTTGTTTTACTTGAGGACAAGTAAAATTCAGGTTTATGGGTATTTGATGAGTGCTAAAAAGTGCATATTTCTATATTTTTTTCTTGGAAATTAATTCATCTTTTGTGCTTTAAAATTGGATATTATCCCATATTCCGTATTTTACTCTCCTCAAGAATAAATACTTAAAACTGTCTAATTATGTATTTTTAGGTTCTAAATAAAGCTTGGGTGAATTGTCGAGCGAAAAGAGCAAAGGAACGGCAAAGACTCCCGCAAAAAAGAAGCGAAGAATGATGTTTGCAAGAGCCGGATCAACTAGAAGTGGGCTTGAAGAGGAAGAATTGTCCTTAAAGAAGATATGGGCTTGGTATACCCAAGGCCCAAAACCCTTACCCAAACCCATTTCCAATATCCATACCCATTTCCATGAGAGTCGTCAGATTGGATCCATCACATCATCCAACGGTCGCCTCATCATCGTGCATCAAACTCTAAAGCTCCTGTCAAACATCATAGTACCTAACTCCAATCTAAGCTGTCAATTTTGATGTATCACACATCCAACGGTCGCTCCACGCCTGTTTCCCTCATGCCGTTCGATTCAATCCAGATGTGATCATCCAGTGGCATTGTCTCGCTGTGCATCAACATTTGCTACACCCGCCTAACACTACAACACCTAACACCTATACCCGCTAGCCAAACATCCTCTTCTTCCCAAACCATCGATCTCTTCTCTCCTCCCTCACCTCTGCAACACCACCACTCCCTGCCACCGCCTTCTCCACCCCTACCAGCCTCCACAACCACCCTACTCACCCAACAACCAAAACCCATCATCACCACTGACCTCCCCTACTAGATATCAGTCGAGTTCTTCGATTTCACACCCCTCTTCTCGCTTTTAGCGTGTGAAAGTGACGAACTAGGTTGATGGATATGAAGCTAGAGCATGGAGAAGACTGCATGGAGATATAGAGGAGCAGAGCTGGTAGAAGTGGTAAGAATTGTCCCATCAAATTATTTAATTTGTGAAACCCTAATTTCACTGATTTGGGGATTTTTTTTATAAGAACCCTAATTTGGGGTGTTGGGTATAAATAGAGGGTGAATGGTGTTGTTGTAAGCATGCCTGGGCTAGCCAGAGCATCAATTGAGACTTGGGTTAGACAAGCTCAAGGGTTAGTTCTTAGTTTAAATTGTTTTGTAAATTTCAGTTCATTTTAGAATTTAACTTCATCATGTTCTAAACATCAATACTAAGGTGTTGATGAAGCCATAAACATCTTATGCAACTGCACTTGGTTATAATTGTATCTTATGTGGTATAATGCCTAAGATAATTTGAAGCATCTAGGCTTTAGGATTGTACTGAGTTGATCTTTAATTAGCCAACTAATACTAGGAATAGAGAACTCTAGATGTTATTCTCTTTAGTCTATCAATATGGACCCTGGAACAAATGCAAGATAGAACATGTCATCCCTGTCTGATACCAAGGGGGAAAGAACAATAGAAACCATTGTGCCTTAGCTGGGAGTTAATGGTGGATTCAAATGCCTTAGTATCCTCCTTTTCTGTCATTGTTGCTCACTGCCTTTGCTTATTTGGCTCACTGCTACCGCTACTGTCATTGTTCACTGTTAACTGTCACGTTCTTCATTAGTTTAGTTCACTTTCTTAGTTACTGTCTAGCATAATCTTAGCTTAGGAACCTTCAACTTTACACACCCTAGTCCCTGTGGATTCGACCCGTATTTGCACGCACTATAATCGACACCGTGCACTTGCGGTTAACAAGTAGGATCCTCTTTGCTCTTATTTTTTGTCACTCTTAAAAGCCTACCACCTAGAACTTTAATCGGGAATTAGTAATAATTACAGACATTGATGAGTTACGAATGAAACATACTCAAATGCAACTGGTAACAGTCCATCCCTTCTCTGGTCTAAGTGAACAAAATTAGACCCAGGTTCATTCTTTAAAATCAAGGTAAACTGGGAACATTGGGATATCGTAGTGTGACAAGTGATTATTTGGTGGTAAACTTTGGAATAACTTCGAAACATCAAACACGATCATAAAATTAAGAGCGTAGTATTAGAAAACACCTTAAAAAAACGTACCTCAGACTAGTTTAGCACCAAGAGAAATCTAACAACACTTGATCGATGAAAGCAAAATATTTCCGGTAAAATAGTTATGAATACCTTGATTTACATTGTTATATCTACAGTAAGTTGTTATAACATTTCCTGAATGACTGCTATAACATTTTCCGAATGATGTTACCGTTATAACATATTATAACCTAATATGGTTCCAGCAAGGTTAATGCCGAACAGTACCGAGGAGGGTCAAATACGAGAATTTGTATTTTTTTTCCATCTCGATCCATATTACACGGTCAACATATAATAATTATAAATGTACTTCCACGTATGAGTATTTTTGTCGTTATTAACATACCTGAAAAAGCGGGGGTCTAACAACACCACCAATATTTCGCTTGGCAATATGTATGGACAAACTCGAGTATACTTTTAAGAGAATCAACAAGACTTGATCAATTAAAAGTATATCAACGAGTTTATATCTCAATCTCTCTATTTGATCTTTACCCAAGAAAATAAAAACCTGCGATTCTTTATAAAAGAGAGATAAATTTGGACGGTACCAAAGACCAATATCCAAGGATCAATCAATATCGATCAACAACCAAAAGTCGGATTCTCCAATTGATTGATCTAACGCACAACCTGTATTATTTCAATTATATAATAAATATAATGCGGAAAAGAAATAACACAGACACCAGAAGTTTTGTTAACGAGGAAACCGCAAATGCAGAAAAACCTCGGGACCTAGTCCAGATTGAATACACACTGTATTAAGCTGCTACAGACACTAGCCTACTCCAAGCTAACTTCGGATTGGACTGTAGTTGAACCCCAATCAGTCTCCCACTGATCCAAGGTACAGTTGCACCCCTACGCCTCTGATCCCAGCAGGATACTTCACACTTGATTCCCTTAGCTGATCTCACCCACAACTATGAGTTGCTACGACCCAAAATCGCAGGCTTAAACAATAAACAAATCTGTCTCACACAGACAAGTCTATCAAAGTATCAATCTGTCTCCCATAGAAAAAACCTAAAGTTTTTTTTTTCGTCTTTTGATATAAAATCAAGGTGAACAGAAACCAATTGATAATCCGGTCTTATATTCCTGAAGAACATCCTAGATTAATCAATCATATCACAACAATCTTAATCGTATGGTAGTGAAACAAGATGTCGTGGAATCACAAACGATGATACGGAGATGTTTGTGATTACTTTTTATATCTTGCATATCGAAGAGGTTAATCTCAAGACGATCAATATGATTGTACTCATACGATAGAAGATGCAAGATCAGAATACACAACTACGATAAAAGTAGTATCGGTCTGGCTTCACAATCCCAATGAAGTATTTAAGTCGTTAACCTGGTTTTAGAAGAAGAAAACCAAAGGTTAAAGGAGAACCGACTCTATAACGCAAACTAGTATCACACGTAAGGTGTGGGGATTAGTTTGTAGAGTTGCTAGATGTCCCCTTATATAGTTTTTCAAATCAGGGTTTCACCTTGCTCATAAAGCAAACACTATCCACCGTTAGATGAAAACCTGATTTAGATTCAAGCTAATATATCTCAACCGTTAGATCGAAATCTTATCTTGTTATACACAAATGAAATGCACGCTTCTAGGTTTGTTAACCGCACCCAAACGTGTATATTGTTGGTTCAACAATAGTCAACCAAAAGGTTAGCCATTTGAGCATTTCATACCAACCATTTTCTTATTCACCATAACTAGTTCAAATGCGTCATATGAACTAGTTATAGAGTTCTTCAATTGCAAGGAAATCTCATGTACTACACAAAACATAATTGAAGCAAAGATGATTTGATACACATGAGTCGGTTCATGAAATTTATAGCCACGGTTTGTGAAAGCATTCCTTAGTCTTTATAAGTGTAAGTTTAAAAATCATCTTCAGATATATAACCTTCAAAAGTTCGCAGACTAGGTTCGCGGACTTGAGGTACTTGACAGAGTTTACAAACTCCACCATAAATTCTCGGGTTTGAGAACTTCGTCGGTTCGCGGACTTGGCTCACGCAAGCAGTTTGTTAACTCCAGCAGAAATTCTCGGGTATGAGAACTTCGGAAGTTCGCGGACTTGGCTACTAGCCATTCTTCCAGTAAAGGACTTATGCACATATGTGTTTCCACAACATACTTATGTCCATTATTGGTTATGTTATCTAAACTCTCATTCCAATCATTGAAAAATTCTTAGAGGACGTTATATAGTTGTTACACTATTTCTCGTCAAAGCAATTTCCAAAGTGATTGAAACATATCATGACTTGCGTCACTAGGTAAAGAAAAACATGGTAGAAGCGAAATGCTTACCAACACATATTTCGAGATATAGATAGGCGAGGTATACTCGGCTCGAAATACCAAATGTGTAAAATCTAAGTGTATATATATATATATAGCATACGACTTTTGTCTCAAGAAGTAGGAGATATAATAGATAGACTTTTGAGTGACATATAAGTTCAAGTCTTCACATACCTTTTTGTCGATAAGTTCCACCGGTTCCTTGAGTAGTTTTTCCACTTGTATGATGAATCGCCATGAAGTCATTGAGCTCAACTACACATACTATCCTAGTCCTAGACTTAGATAATATATTAGAAATCAAGACTTATAGTTTTGATCACTAACATTGACAAACATGCTTGATATAACAACGCATGCGAGTTCGACCGAGCAGTGCTCTAACAATCTCCCTCTTTGTCAATTTTAGTGACAAAACTATCAATACATATGGATACAAAAAAGATAATGAAACTTTAGTAGCTCCTATTACACATGTCTAATGTTCAACATTCCTTGAAATCTTTGTCCTTCCAAGTACTCAAATGATCCCAAATGTTGTAAGTTTTGCATCACCATTGTTGAAGATCCGTACCTATAACAATGAGAAAGCATTGGTCTCGATCATTGTTATATAGTGTCATAGTATTATTACAGAGTGTCAAAGTCCAATTGTATCACAACTTCAACAATAATACTATGGTGATATGTATCACTCCCCCTTAGTCAATACTCCATCTTGATCATGGAAAAAACTCCTCCTTACAAAATGATCCGAAAACCATATGTATTTGTAGTGTGAACTACATATTAACTCTCCCCCTTTTTGTCAATAAAATTGGCAAAGGTACAAGAACAGGATCATAATGAAATTTCCATAAGAGACATTTCATGATTAAAAGAAAGGAACACACATCATCTTATTTATATGCAATCATATAACCGAAGCTAATAACATTCATCAAGGAGTTTAAAGATACAAGATAACCCCTCTAAAATTCTACAGCCACACACCCCTCAAGATATGACCATTAAGCACAAGTACAAAAGAACTCTCCTACATTTGATGTCATTCCAAGGGAACAACAAGAGCGACCTTAATTTCAAGAGAAAAGAAGGATTTTTATTGGACACCAAAACCATAAGAATGATTTTTATATCCAAAAACTCAATCAAATTAATCACAAGTAAACCCATGATTAATTTAATCAGAATATGCAATCAAATTAAACACACAAGGTGGTCAACTTAATTGATTATGCTCAACATAAGTAAACTTACGTAACATATGACTAACATAACCATTAGAAAATGATTAGGATAGCCGTTCATATACTCAACACAAGAAAAACTTATGGAATATATGAATACTCAACTAGATTAATTATAAGATAACCCATAATTAATCTAATTGGAATATACAATCAAACTAATCACAAAAATAATCAATTTAATTTTCATTTGTTTTGCTCGACATAAGAGAAATTACGGAGCAATAACGAAATAACCAAACAAGATGATTAATTTAGTTTACAAATGCTCAACATAACATACCTTACGGAACAACCAACAAAGCTAATCACAAAAATAATCAGCTTAGTTATATCGTGCTCAACATAAGACATATTACGGAGCCTCACAGTAATACATAAAATATGGATCAGTGAAGATCAATATTGTGGAATACACAAGGATTCATTCTATCTTCCATTATTATATGCATAACTATTTAATAGACATAATCCTTAAACACAAAAGATTTTAACCTATCTTCCATCAAAGAATTGAAAATATAGGCTTAACTTTTGTATTTGTCAAAAGTCTATTCATCCTTAAATCAATACATGAATACCGATCATGAACGACTTTACTTTTGACAAAAATATGAGACACAATAGTTCACGGACGTAAACGTAAATATTCGGAGAAAAAGGATTGATATCTCGTAAAAAATGGAAAGTATGAAAACTTCCATAATAGCTGACTTGATCGCCAGATTTTGGCAAGAATTTCGTAAATGGAAATATTTTCGGGATTTAATTCTTCTTGCCAAAGAAAAACAAACCAAGGAAAATAATAAATTACATTGAATGTATGATTGATTCAATTATAAAGAAAATCAATAAAATGATTTTTACCTTAGCATGTTGACAGCGTGTGGACTGAGCAAATACTCTTTGATATGAATAATGAGAAGAGTTATGTTATTTGATGATAATTGTGATGGAGAACCTAATTACCCATTGAGAAAAAAAAAACAGACGACTATTGAAAATTTTAGTCCGAACAAAATCGATGAAAATGATAACCCAATAAACAGAAAGCGAAAGCAATTGAGCGGATCTCACCGCTCTGATACCATAATAAATTATGGGATCATTGAGTCGGATCATCGATTAGACAGAAAGTAAATCAAAGAAGAAGAAACCATTAACGTGGTTCGGCAATAACGCCTACGTCCACGGAAAAATCCCTTAGGGTGAATTAGATTGATATCCGGATAAATGATTCTGGGATGGTTTACATTTACATGATGAATCTTATTTATATGTGATAGGATATAAACCTAGTAATAAATGGTGAAACATTAATAGCGGACTTGATCCTATAATCTTGTAGGAGCTTTGACCGCACACTTGCTTATCTTGTTCGTAGTTCACCTTAGTTAGATCATACATATCTTCTGACTTAGTCTTCTCTTCACCGACATAATATTCCAACAAGATATGACACATTAGAGGGTGTTAATCTTCTACGGGGACCTACTGTCTAGCGGCTCAAAAGTGGAAGATCTTGTGTGGGGGCTTGGGCTACTCTCGACAAAGTAAAGAGCAAGTTCAAAATTCAGGTAGTTAATAAGTGTTGCTTATGCACGGCTGAGGAAGAGTCACTGGATCACTTTTTATGGTCTTGTAGTTTTTCTGTGAAGGCTTGGGCATGGATCGTAGGCGTATTTGGTCTTCATATGCGAAGGTAACAGTCGCTTGCTCAAAGACTTATGGTTATTGGCTATTCTAGTAACTCGTTCGGAACTGTCGATGTCTAGGAATAACTTCATTTATAATAAGAAGCAAGTAAGCTGGTGCTTCTTTCATTAGAGGGTTTTCTGTCAGGTCCATGATTATTCTAGAAGACCAAAGGGCTATATGCATAATATTGTGGATGATTTGCGCGTACTGCCTTATTTTAGAGTTATGCATGGAAAACTAAAAAGAAGGAAACGGTTGAATGTTTTTGGTAACCATCGGAGCTGCAAAGGGTAACCCGAGAGTAGCAGACGCGGGAGCCGTGGCTCATGATTCTGATTCGAATGTGCTTGGAGCAGTGAGCATCGTTGGCTTGGAATGGGGTGTTAAGTTCGGGGTTGATCATGTGTGTACCCGTTCAGACTCTTTTGGAGGGGTAATGACATCCAATGGTGATATTTCTTCTTTTACAATTGTAGCTTTCCGACCTAGCCTATATTTCAAAGACAGGGTCATAGAAGTCAGAACCTCGTAAGCTTCTCTTTTTTAGAATTACTGCCCAGCCAGCCAAAGCCACGATGGAGCAAGAAAGAAAGAGGGCTCTAATCGACTGGTCAAACAGATGCACGAAATCAACCCATCCAATCAAGACGAGCAATCTATGTGTCTCCCTAAGCGGATACTATGGCCAAACAAGGGTGTCTTTTTCAAGATGGGGAGACCTTGGTTCTTAATTCAGTTGAATTTCCAAATATATATTTTTTTAGTAAATTTATAACCAAAAAAAGCTTACTAGAAATTGTGTATTCTAAGATCAAAACTAGTCATAAAAACCCAAGGTGACCAAACTTGTGGTACGAAAACCCCACTCAAATGTTGAGATCCATTAAAACTCCATCGTAAACAAATTTGATACAAAATCCTCAAATTTTTAAAAATTGATACAAAAACCCCAAATTTAAATGTTGGTTTTATCAAATTTTATTTTGGTTTCATCATAAAATTTGATGAAACCAACATTTAAATTTGGGGGTTTTGTGTTAATTTTGTTTTGATGGGGTTTTTGTGTTACTTTTGTTTTGATGGGTTTTTTGTGGAAGGATGGTGACACCTCTGGAATTATAACTCGCGGACCGATTCTAGATTGATTTAACTACACCCTAAAACTATCGAACAACATTACCGCGGAACGAAGTGGAGGAGAAGGAATAATATTTGATGACTACCGCTGGAGGAACTGAAGTTCGACAAAGCCGTTTTCGAAATGGACTATGTGATAAAATGTGTGACCGAGAAAGAATCACAAGTCCGTTGGTTCAATCAACAGTTGAAACTAAGTGTAGCAGTAATAAGTTATGGTTCTTTAAGGCTATTCATAGGCTTGGTAATAATGGTAGCTCAATCTTTAGCTCGTAAAGAAAGAGATGGAGAATCAACTTATTTTTTCACATCTAAATTTCCCGACTTCATTACAGAACCAGTAAAGTTTCTTTTTTAGTATCAAAGAAATAAAAAAGAAAACATTACAGCAGAACGAGATCAACCTTTAGAAGAAGGAAGTGCAATCAAAATCTAGTACAAAGTCTGCCGGCAGGGGACAGTGAAGGAAAAAGAAAAGTGATATAAAAGAGAAAAGAAATGCTAGTCAATGGGCACTAGATGTTGTTTCATACTCCGCAAAATGACCATGTTAATTAAAATACTACAATTTATCATAAGAATAAAGAGGTTAGAAAGTTGAAGTGACTAAACACCCTCATTCTGTTTTGTTCTTTGTCCTGCCTATTTGTCATCCACAAAATAAAAGAGCAACTCTTACGCACATTTGAAACGCCCTAGATGCCACGAAAACCTGAAGCAACATATTTCCTGAAGGTAGCGTGAAACGAGTCATCATGGATTGCTGCCAATCTCCTGTAGTGCAATTGCATACACGTGTAAACATGCATCACCAACGTTGGATAAGCAAGTCTAAAATACTCATAGCAGTCGACTTTGGAGCCGATAGCATCCTGCAACAGAATAATTTGTAATTATACTCAAATTTATAACACATCAGAAAAATCAAGTAAACGTAGATTAAAACTTAGAATATAGTTACCTGAACATCCTCATCGAAACGGCCCCAATGAACTTTGGCACATCTAACACAATATAATAATCCAAGAAGAGTATCTTCTTCATCTCTGCCTCCTTGACCTGGCACAAAAGTCCCGTATTTCTGGGTGAAGACCTCCTTTCCAGCCATGAACGTCCAGCAATTTCAAATCCCTAATTAAGGATAGAACTTCGGGTGCCACTGTACGGAATTGGATAATTTGGTAATTATCTGCTAGTGAATAATACATTGTATCCAGATACTGAGCCACGGCACATAAAAACTCCAGGCTTTTGGTGGTACACCAAAAATATGGGTGTTCCAGGATGTATGCAGCTTTCAGTGCAAAGTCATCTCTCAAGCGATTTGAAAGCGCTATATGCTCGTCGGGCAAAAACAGACTATCAATCACCCTCCCTAATCACCAAATAAGAAAATTTAATATAATATATACATATCAAAGAAAGGGTTAGGAAAGGTCAAAAGAAGTTCTATTTAGATTACTTAAGAATTTTACCATGGGGTCTGAAATATTTTTTTAAGCAAATCATAAGCTTCTTCACAAAGAATCTTCGGTCCCTTATCAGTGCCGACTATCATGAAAGGTTTAATTACATTCCTCCCGAACGCTTGCAAATCCTTCAAATAAGTGTCACTATTTCCTGCAAGAAAAAACACTTGGGTAAATATCAATTTGGAATGACATATGAACCAATGACAATTAAAACAAACCGCACATTAGAATTCGTACAAAATGTAACCACTTATATCAAACTAAACATGAGGCTTCACCATTCATCCTCCAGATGAGTCATAAGATATAAGATATATAAAGCACATTTACAACAAGATTATGAATCAGTTCATTTGACGGAAACCAAGAACACCAATTGTTCCAAGCATACTTAAAATCCAACATAGATTCTCGGAATTCAGTTTGACTTCCTATATTCAAATGGCTATATCTCCCTCAATTTGGATCCAAACCAAGTGTGTGATACCTCTATGGAAAGATAAGACCGTCATCTACAATTATCGTACCCAAAAACTACACAGAAGTTACTGTAACATCACCACCACCGCATTTCCCAGAATATTCAGCATTGACATGTTATGTTTGAAATGCGATATAATCTGAAGTAACAAACCAAGCAAGGCATGCTATATCAACTCGGAAAGACCTCACAACTCTCTACAACTTCCTAAAAGAAAACCAAGCCTAATTCAAAGTCTAAATGGTTCAAAATCACTAGAGAAAACCATGACAAGTGCTGCATTACAGAAAAATCAGTTGCCACTGCCTGTACATTTTAATCCATAATTTCCAATCTACATGTCCAAATACCATGCCCTTTTAAGAGGTTATAGGAGACACCAAGCAAAACATTTTTCATGAAAAACTATTGGCTAAATCTTCACCTATATGCACCTGAACTTGCCTCCAAAAAGGTTGTCCGCACATTCATCGGAAAACTAATTCTTTTATTGATTTTCATTAAGTACACTAAAGAAGGTATATCTTCCAACCCATTTCTCCAAAATCAACATGTAAGAGCACTCTAATTCATATGTCATGATATCAGTGGACAGGCATAAAGATCCCATCATAGAGCTGCAAACATGATACAAAAGAATTCTTTGAGACATTTCGACAAACAGCTCATGGGACATTCTCAAAGTGAATTTAGAGATTCCATTGGTACAAAATCACACCATTTCATACGCTTCTTAAGCATGAACCAAATTGATAAAGAACCCATTAAACATGCATTTAAAAAGCTAAAACATATACCTTCACGAGTCACGTCAAAATCTCTTAGTTTGACGACTATTTTTGGACCGACCTCTGCGGTGGTATAGCTGTAATCTTTAGAATATGCTTCATCGCCAATAATGGTAGAAGGATGTTTATGTGGTAGAAATTGCAGACAAATGTTTCTCGCATTCAAATAGCCATGTGCACACCCATTGAAAGAGCCCCGAATGCCATCCACTGCAAAGAGACTTTGGCTATATCACACAAACAAAGTTAGTGAATGCAAGTTACATAAAAAATCTACAAATGTATATTATCGTTAAAAAATAAAATAAAATAAGAGAATGTTATACTTACGATAAAATATCAATAAACATAGCCTTAGGTTGCCCAGAAGTAGTTGTCAGGCACCTTCCCCAAGTGGCAAGAGTCTCGTCAAAGCATTCGTACATAGAGTGTCTAATACCATTACCAAACATACCACTGATACCCATAGCGGCTAATATATAAGGGTGAGGGATGGCATTTTGAGTAGCAGCATCACGAAGTGTCAAGGCCCGTGTAGTAACACAACGGTTACCAATTCTACCGTGAAACGTGATGTCATCAACTCCCTGATCAATTGGGTCTATGACTAAATCTTCTGCCACGGGAAGACCCTGATCCATGCCTGCTATAAAGGATATTTCAAATTGACTTGAGTGACTATCTTCGAGCAAAAGAAAAAAAGGAAAATGAATGATAAATAATACCTTAAGATCTTTGAAAAATTATACTGATGTTGATGAGAAGCCTGTTAAAAAGGAATTCAAAAGAGAGATTACTTTCCACCTTGAAAAAAAAATGCTAAAACTAGCTTGTAGTCACTCAATAGAAAATCAGGAAATGAAGAATTGTATGTTAATATGAACAAAACTTTATGAAAAGGTAGATAATTTCTTGGTGATTTTCAATATGGGTAGCAATGTTCAAAAATTAAAGGTACATATTTCTTCCTATGTGTAACTGATGCAGACTCTAATTATACACCATGACAAAGCTCTTCCATTTCAAAATTTAAATTATGAATCAGCATGAAATCCAAATTTGAGGCCAGAAAATAATCTAAAACTAGACCATGTAGGCACCCACAGGCATCATCCAGCAGTTGACAAGATAATCAACAAGAAGGATGCAGGAAAAGGGTGCAACTCATGCAAATGGTGTTTGCTTAGGACATGCATGATACAAAAGCGTACTTTACAAACCTCTATCTCTTCCAAACTAAAAAGATACAAAAACTAACTATATGGTTCCTAGTGGTTAATTTTTTTCAGGGCAAATATCCAGTAAGATACCTACAGTGCATACACATAACTTCAAAAAGTGATAGGCTCAGATGTGGAACATGAATTCAAGAATTCCAAAAAGTAAATCAGATAACATTGATCAAATTGCGAACCAGAAAAAACCCACATGCCATACAAGCACAATAAGATTGTTAACATTTCATGAAAAAGGAATGGAAAACAAACAAGAAGTTATACCTAAAGAACTTCGAGAAAACCTGCTGATGTTGATGAGAAGCCTGTTAAAAAAGAATTCAAAAGAGAGATTAATTTCCTCCTTGAAACCAAAAAGAGAAACAAGTAAACAAAAAATCTTTCTTACGAGAATCAGATGAACAACAAGATGAATTTTTTCGGGTTTTGGTCGTGACGGAAGATAGAGAGAAAAAATGGATGAGTTATGATCCTAGGGTTTTATTAAGATGACATATGGGCTTACCCATATAGTCAGTCTACAGATAAAGACCCATAGGGTCAGTCTGATGTAAAGACCCATAGGGTCAGGCTATTGATACAGACCCACAGGGTGCTAATTTGAGACTCTTATAGTCGGGTCGGTCTTAGGAAACCCGATAGGTTTAGATGTCTTGAGTTCCAAGTATTATTCTTGTATAAATATGAGTATGATGAATAAGAAAGTCACGGCAAAATATTATACCAATTCTTAACATGGCATCAGGAGCCAGAGCACGTTGAAACCCTAAAAAAAAAAAAAAAAAAACTGAAACTTTAAAACCCTAGAAGATGGGAGGTGATATAGAATCATCTAAAGGAAAGACAGTGGAGCATGATACGCAGAAGAAGAACCCAGCATATCATCTGGGATCTAGTGATGGACGGGGAATCATCATAACACCAATTTTTCTAAAAGGAACTAATTATGATGAATGGGATAGAGTCATGAGGAGGTCGCTGATAGCCAAGAGAAAATTCGGATTCATTGATGGAACCATTCAAACACCTGTAGAATCAGATCAGTTAGAAGAGTGGATTGCGGTTCATTCAATGCTTGTGTCCTGGATCAGTAATACATTAGAACCGTCAGTTCGATCAACCTTGGGAGATTATGATGATGCAAGCTTGTTGTGGACACACTTGAAGAATAGGTTTTGTGTTGTGAGTGGAACAAGGATATGCCAGTTAAAAACGTCACTGAGTGATTGCAAATAAAAGAAAACCTAAGAAGTTGTTGTGTATTATGGAAGATTGAATAAAATATGGGATGAGTTGGTGACTTATATGAAGATACCTAGGTGCGAGTGCGGGCAGTGCACTTGTAATATTGCAACTCAGGTAAGTGTCTTAAGAGAAGAAGATTTCTTACACTATTTTTTGATTGGGCTGGATTCTGTATATAGTTCCTTGCGTGAACAACTGCTGGATAGGGATCCATTGTCGTCAATTGATATGGCATATCAAACAATTGTCAACTGCGAGCGTTTGAAGGTTGGAGATGAAGGTGTTTCGGCAGTTGTACAAGAGAATATTATGGCGTTCAAAGTACAAGATGATCAGCGTCTGAGTTCCTATGATCCTACTAAATACTGCAAAAAATTGCAATAAACAAGGACATTCTGTTGATGGGTGTTTTAAAATTATTGGATACCCTGAATGATGGGGGGATAAAACAAACGGAAGAGGAACTGGGTTTGCAAACGGAACTGGATATGGCAGAGGAGGACGTACTGGTGCTGGGAGAAGACGTACTTGCACTGGGTTTGCAAACGGAAGAGGCACTGGGTTTGCAAACGGAAGAGGAGGAAGAGGAAATCAACAAGGTGGCGACGTACATGTACACAATTTGCATGTGTCAGCAGCAAATCAGCAAAGTGGAGTGACTTTCGCGGATGGATCAGGTCTAGTGGGAGTTACAGCGGCACAGGTTCAGCAGGTGCTTGAGTTTTTGAATTCCTGAAAGTCCAATTCACATCTACAAGGTAAGAAGAATAAACCACCTTGGATTGTAGACACAGGTGCAACCAATCATGTCACGTGTACAATAATTGACATGATAAACGTGAGAGATATTAGGGCATGTTCGGTTGGACTGCCATATGGAAAATCTGCGCACTCTGAGAAAATAGGCACTGTTATTCTTCCTGGGGGTTTGAGACTTGATAACGTACTTTATGTACTTCAAATAACGTGTAACTTAATCTCGGTTACACAACTTATTGATGAGATGAGATGTAGTATTCAATGTACTAACAGTTTATGTCTTATACAGGACCGGTTGACGAGGAAGATGATTGGAGTGGAAGAGAGACAAGGTGGACTATATATTTTTTGTGGTCGTGACGGAAGATAGAGAGAAAAAATGGATGAGTTATGATCCTAGGGTTTGCATCAAAGATGGATTTTTTTTAACTCATGTTTTTTCTTATTATTTATCCAATCTACTCTTAAGCAAACGAAATTTCCACAAAAAGAATTCAAAAAATGTCATACAGTTGCGCTAAGGGAAAGCAAAAGACGCCTTACCACTTGAGTGTTCTTCAAAGTGGAAATTGAACTATTGTCCTTATTTTTGATGGGCCTTCACAAATATCCTTATCATACAATAATTTTATCCCTCTCCTTGTACAAGCCCATCAGGGGCCCAATATCAAATTATGGACTTCCAAATATACCCATGTTATATATTTAGATAACCAAATTAAAATTCAGTTATTAACGGAAATCAAAAACTCTGCTCGTGAAGAAATCAGGCTGAACGAGAGAGAGAGAGATCAGGCTGAACTCTGCTCGTGAAGAAATCAAAAAAATTCTGGTTCATCTATGCTTCCTAGATTGAAATTCATCTTCTCTTCCACCTTCTTCATCATCCTTGCAGCAAGATTCATCAACGAAATCGTATCCAGCTGAAGATCTGCTCTGCTCGTGAAAATTTTGATTCGAAATTTTCCGTTTCAATTTATCCTTTGGAGATTGAAATTCATCTTCTGCTCCATCTTCTTCATCATCCTTGCAGCTATATTCATCCACTGAATCAGATATTTTACCTTTGTTTAACTGAAATTTTCATTAACAACAGAAATTTGTACTCCGTTCAACTTGATCTCTCTTTCTGAAACAAATTGGTACTATTGATGTTTATTTGAAGATTCATATAGTTGTTTTTTATGATTGCATGTTAGTTTCATTGATTTTTATTTACAATTTTTGTTTTTGGTTATTGATGCAGAGATCGTGATTTATTTTAGAAGATTGATTTCATCTATTAGACAGGTACCTTTTAATTTTTGATATGTTATTTATACTTATTCTTAAGTCTGCTCATAAACTTTGGTTTTATGTATATTCTGAAATGTTGAAGAATTTCATTCCAAAATTAATGGTGAAATGTTTATGATTCATGTTTGTTATGTATATTTTAGACACTCTACTGATTATGTCATTGATGAAAAGTAGATATTATGTTGTTGATACACAGAACACTCTATTGAAATGTTGTTGATCCAATACTGTGATTGTTGATCCAAAACTGTGATTCTTGATCCATATTTATTGGATCAACTGTGACTGTTGATCCATATTTTCTGAATACCACTATTTGTTTATTTTTTATTGCAGGTCAAAGATGGTTGTTGCAGAGTTCAAATTTTGCAATCAGAGCATCTCGCATCCTGTTTCAGGATCAATTACTGTCAATGAGATGATAAGTGTGGTAAAACAAAAGTGGCCTTATGTTCCTGAAGACCTAATTATTTTTGGTTACATTGTAGAAGGGATCTCAAATGTTAACAATCATGATTTGGATTTGAGGTTTTTCATTCACTATTGCACCTCACGAGGGATTGACTTGGTGAAGTTTGAAATCCAGTTAAGGACCTGTTTTGATTATATTTCTTCATCTTATGCCCTTGTTCCTGCTCCTGCTTCTTCGTCATCATCAAGTTGTATTTCAAGCGATGAGGTAGTTGAATTGGAAGACGTCACTGATGATGAGTGTTTGATCAAAAAGGTCCCGAAGAAGTCTGATGCTTGGGTCAACATCTTAACTGGAGTAGGTCAGTTGTTTGAAGGTGGTATTAAAGAAGTTAAGGATTGTATTACAAAGTATGAAATAAATAGTGGTCGCAAATACAAATTGAAGAAGAGTGACCTTGTACGATACACTGTGGAGTGCAAGTTCAGAAAGGAGGAAAATTTTCGCTGGAGGTTTCACGCCTCTCTCCTCGCCAATACAAAAGGTGTATTTCAATGCAAGAGATACATTGGGGAGCATTCATGTAATTTAGCTTATTCTGACCCATCAAAAGTTAGGATGAGAAAATCATTTATGAAAGATATATTGGCAGATGATTTACGAGCACCTAAGAAGAAGAAGAATGCTTCTGATGTTATAGATTTACTCCGAATGGAATATGGAGTTGATCTCACGTATAGTCAGGCATACCACGGTTTACAATTCACCAAGCGATTTCTTTGGGGTGATGACATCAAGTCTTATTCAGATTTTATTTGGTATAAATATGCCATTGAACATTATAATCCTGGAAGCGTCGTGAATTTTGAGTATGATGGTGTGACTCGTCGATTCAAAAGGTTTTTCGTGGCCTTCAAAGCTTCTATGACTGGTTTCAACAATTACTGCCGTCTGATGCTATTTATTGATTGTACCTTTCTCACTGGGAAGTTTAAAGGTGGTCTTATGGTTGCTTGCGGCAAAACTGGTAACCAAGATGTGATTTTTAACCTTTTTCTTTTCATTTTGTATCCATGAATGTTTAAACTTGTTACTGTTGATTCATTATTATGCATTCATTTTATTGATTAATGTAGCTAGGTTTCTGACATTCTATATTGAATTTTAACTGTCACGAGGGGGCGTAGCCCCTAAGTGAGGTGCGACGTAATAATATATGTAGCTTAGGTTAGTTTAGACTGTTTTTTTTTTGTTTTGCATTAAAATACTTGCTTTTAACTACCTCTTATTGGATCAACTGTGACAGTTGATCCAAAATTATGTTTGCTTATACAGATTTTATTGGATCAACTGTGGTTGTTGATCCAACTAAAATGGATCAACTTCCACTGTTGATCCAATTGAAATGTATCAACTTTGTTTGTTGACACTAGTTACTGATCACTTATTTTTGTTTCTGGTTACTTATTTTTGTTTTTTGGTTTTTCTAGAGATATATCCAGTTGCATTTGGAATTGTTGAAAGTGAAAATTGTGATAGTTGGGAATGGTTCTTAACCAATTTGAAGGGTATTATTCGTGAAGATCATCCACTGACCATCATATCAGATCGTGGAATTGTCCTTTTGAAGCATGAGCATGTAGTCTTCCCAAAGGCTTTCCATTCCTACTGTTTGTACCATATGAAAGGAAATATTCCTGTTCCAAAGGGAAAGAGAAGACAAATTGCAGTCAAGTTATTCGAAGAGTGCTACACTGCATTAACAAAGGAAAATTTTTATGCTGCTGCGAAGAGTATGAGTAATCTAAAGTTGGATTCAGTGGTTGCTTAGATGATGAAGATTCCATTTGAGAATTGGTCTGCTCATGCATTTATAGGAGAAAGGTGGGGTGAGAACACATCTAATATTGCTGAGAGTTTTAACAACGTCATTAAGTATGATAAGCTGCTTCCAACACTTGAGCTTGTTGATGTTATTCGTGCTAAAGTAATGGAGCAGAATTATAAGAGGTTAGTGGAGTCTAACAAGTGGACTACAAGGCTCACTCCTCGTATGCAAGCAAGGTTTAACAAAAGGATAAACGACTGTCCTTCATACAAGTTTCGGAGAGCAAGTGAGAGGTATTTGAGATCATATCTCCAACAGGGAAGCATAATGTTGACTTGGATTCTAGAACTTGCACCTGCAAATGGTGGCAAAAACATAGCTTTCCTTGCACTCATGCAATGAAAGCAATGTTGCAGATTGGAAATGATGAATCGTACAACTACATCAGCCCTTACTATACTTCTGACTACTATAGAAGGTTGTACTCTCGACCCATTTATCCTATTCCTGATTCTGATAAGCCACCTGGAATTAATGAAAATGGGTATATTTTGCCTCCCACAGGTGGTCGAGAACAAGCTGGAAGACCTAAAGGTGTTAGGTACAGGGGTTCTCGTGAAAAGGTGCGGAGGAAGAGGAAGTGTGGCTAGTGTGGGATGCTGACCTTTCACAACCGTCGAACATGTCGCAGAGCTCCTTTGGCTCCTCGTGCACCAACGTTTCGCAAGGAGTCTCATTCCAGGATTATCAACTTCTTGAAGAGGATGTTGTTCTGAAGTTCTTGTGGTGTTTATGAACAAACTTGTTTTAGGTTTCTTACCAGTTTGGTGTTTCTTTTCCTTTTTTGGTTTAATGACATACATTCTTATATGTTATTATGAATTCTATTGTTTTCTAGTAAAACTCCAACTTATTTAGACCAAATTGCATGGTTATATCTGTATTTTCTAGTAAAACTCCTCAAGATTTGCATACCTGTAACATTCATTCATAATCAGACCAAGATAACTGGATCAACAGTGGCTGTTGATCCAACATAACTGGATCAACAGTGGTTATTGACACACAAAACAAACAAAAAAATTGCATGGCTCCATCTGTATTTACGAATAAACTCCTCAAGCTATACATACCTGTAACATTCATCCATAATCAGACAACAAATACATCCATAAATGATCAGACAAAACAAATACCTGTAACAAATAATTCATTCATAATGGTTCATAATAATTCAATCAGACCTACAATAAGATTTACTTACTAAGATAAGTATTTTTAAAACTACAGTTAGATTTTGTTTACAGACCATGAACAGACTGTGACATCAAGCTCACTCTAATGGTTCAGCTAATGTTGCATCTACTGGATCAACTACTTGTTCAACTGAGTCTTGCAATTGTATTACAATAGAGTCAGTAGCTGAATCAGGAAGTTGTTCCGGTTTCTTCCATGAACCCAATTCTGACAAGATTCTTGCTGCAATCTTCACTCGCTTCTTGTTCAACTTCTCATCTAAGTTAGCGATTTCAAATAGGTGTTCACAGTTTCCACGCTTCACCAAATTCTTCATGTACATGCAAGTGTGAAATGCACAATCCCATCCGTCTTGTGCTGGTACAGTGCAATGTGAGAAGCTTGTCTCGATATTACCACCTGTCTCCGGATCTCTGTGGCCCATTTCATTCAGCCACTGAGTCAGTGGTACTATCATCACCATATATTTCCATTTGTAATTTGCGTTTCGCCTTGCAGAGTTGTACATTATCCATTTTCCTTTTACCAACGCCAGCACCACCCAATGGTATCCAACACCGTCCTTGTCAGTCAAGCACATTGGTATGATGAGGTATGTTTCTTTAACATTCCCTGTGTATCTGGTCCTCAACTTTTCTGGAACCCCACATATCTTTACCTTTGCCATATTTTTAGTGGCTAATGCGATCCCTAATATCGGCTGTATCAATATTTTTAAAGAAATATATTAGTTTTGCATTTTATGGATCATATACATTATAAACAAAAGCTACATTGTAACAATTCATAATCAGATTAACTTATTTGGATCAACAATAGTTGTTGACATACAAAACAAACCAAGATTTTTTTGTTACTTACATAATCATTTGTTGAGAGAATGACGTGCTTTCAGCAAGTTGATGTAGTAATCGACAATCTCAACATGAATATTTTGATTATTCAGTAGACACTGTATGAACTTCCCATTGATGACTACCTCGAAATCTTGATTGCAGAAATAAAAACTGTAAGCTGTATCGCTGCAAAATAAACAACATATGAATATGTTATTAAAAAGAGCTAGGATAACCCAAAAATAACTATGTGAACTGAGTTGTTTGACTTAGAATATGTTATTACATACCATTCAGTTGCATTCTCAAAGAATGGCTCGATGACTTCTATTTCGCTGTCATTGAATTCTTTTCCACAACTTTATTTGGCTTCATCAGTTTTGTGGGTTCCGCTGGTGTGTTGTCAATTTGACTGTCGAGAGTGTCGAGGTCAATTGTTTCAATTTGCTTCTGCTTCTTTTTTCCTTTTCCATCTTTCCTTTGTCCCTTTTACACTTAGAAGTAGGTGTTCGACTTCGAAGTTTATACGGCTTTCTCTTCGGCCTTTCTCGCTTCTTCACCCGTTTCACAAGAGAACTGACCTGCGGTTCCTCTGATTCGGTTTCCTCTTCAGTTTGCTCCCCAACTACATCCAAATTAAACAATTTCTTCAATCCTGGGCGTATTGCAGCTCCTTGTGTATTGTCATCCTCTTCACTTTGCTCTTCAACATCTTCACTTTGCTTTTCAACCTCTTATGCTTGTTGTGTTGCCTCACGATCTACCTCATACATTATTGCACCGAAACTCGGTTATGAGGGAGCTGTTTGTACATTAGCAGCATTTTTATCAGGTGTTATTATTGAAAGTGAAGGAGTGTCAAACACAATCAGATCCGTTGTTATTTCATCATTCTTCTTCTCAACAGACGGACTCTTCTCTTCCATTTGTATGTCACCTTTCTCTTCTACTATTCCAACAGAGTTCATTTCATCTTGATTAGATTTTCCAGATGATTCGCCTTTTTGTTGCTGTGTGAACAAATCTTCGAATTCTTTCCCTGTATACACTGGTTTATTTTTATTCAGTGATTCCTGAAAAATCATTTCTTCTTCATGACATCTCTTTATGTTCTTGTCAATATCAGCAAGTCGCTTTGGTTCTCCAGCTTGCAACTGTAGTTTTTCCTTGTTCCTCTCATACAGCTCTCTCAAGAATATCGTACTATGACAAACATTTTGATTTCCTTCTTGTCCATGTAATGAATCTCATGCCTGTCACAATCAAGAAGGATAATTTCTTCCTCTAGTTCCTTTATCTTTTTCTTATCTTGTTTCAGTTCTCTTGCAGGTGCCGATATGTCAATTAAATAGTTCTCCTCAGCAGACACTGGATCAACAAAGTCTTGATGAAACTGCGAAGCATGATCAATACAAATCAAAATATTAAATAGTATCAGTTTTTTGATATTAAATAATATCAAAATATTAAATAGTACCAATTACATTCACATGGATCAACTACCATGGATCAACATTGGTTGTTGATCCCATTCACATGGATCAACTACCATTGTTGATCCACAAAAAACTGATACTAAAACTGGATCAACATTGGATGTTGATCCCATTCACATGGATCAACATTCATTATTTATCCACACAAAAAATGGTAAATTTGTAATAGTAAAAATAAATATAGTAAAAATTGGATCAACTTCCTTTGTTGATCCACAAAAAAAATGATACATTTGTAATAGTAAAGATAAATATAATAAAAAAAAATACCGTCTTGCAGAACCAAGTCATATTGATTTCCTTCTTGTTGACTTCCTTACTAAAATCAGATACAAGCTGCTTGCACAATGTGTTCTGGTCCCATCGTAGGAATCTCAGAGTTACATTTTCAAAATTCTCCCTTTTGTCGATGTAGATTTTGGTACGTTCATAGAACCAACACTGCATAATATAAACAACAATGTTAGTTTTTATCCAATAGTATGCATTTCACTCTCTACAACAATACACATTTTACTTTTACAGAATTAAAGTTTTTTCTTACCACTAGGAGAGTTGTGCAGCCACCGATAGCTAACTGTGTATCCTTCTTGTTTGCCAGGTTCGAAATCAAACATTCCACAATATGATTCGGCCATGAAACTTTGTCCATCAGTAATATATGAGGCAACCATTTCTTTGGGAAGGCTGTCATACCAGTATTTGGGAAAAAGAAAATCGTGCATAACCACATACCAAAAGTCTTACAAAATGCACCGGATCAGACTCATCTTCTTCTGCATTTTTCAGTTTGCTTACAACCTTATTCTTCATTATTGCGTCTGGACAATCTTTTGGTTTTTCTGGTCTGAACTTTGTATTTAAGAAATTGCTGTAGTCAATTCCTTTCTTCGGGTGCAGTTGCTGCTTCAATTCTTCACTCTCTATCAGTATTCTCATCTTTAATATCAAAGCGAAATCTCTTGCTTCCAGAGAGCATTCTTCGTTTTCTCCAAATTTGAACTTTCTGGTTATTGGATCAAATGCACTCATCAGCAGATGCATTGCAAGATTAATCTTGTTCATCCATTTACCAATAAGTCCCAATTTGGAGATTCCTTCAGTGCTTTTGCAAGTATCAGTTTCTTTTTGTTATTTGCATCTTCTACTTCAAATTTTGTGCGTAGAAAATTCCCCATATCAACCAATGGTTGGAGACCTCCTTTGATTCTTTTTTCATTTGCTCTCGACTTGCCTGCATACATGAAACTCAAATCATTTTCATTTTCATTTTTGACAATAATCTTTTGTTTTCTCACATTCTACCCATAATATATCTTCACGAGGGGGCGTAGCCCCCAAGTGAGGTGCGATGTATAAATATGTGTAATCACAGTTCATGCTTTTAACTACCTCTAATTGGATCAAATGTGTTATTTTACACAGATTTATTGGATCAATTGTGGTTGTTTACACATATTTATTGGATCAACCGTGACTGTTGATCCAAAACTATGATTGATTACACATATTTATTGGATCAACTGTGACTGTGGATCCAAAACTATGATTGCTTACACATATTATTTTATTAAAGAATCAATATTTTTACCTTTGAGTTGTGCCTCTGGTTTGCTCTCCTCTTGATTCTCTTCATCTGAATTTTGTTGCTCTTCTTCATCGGATTCTGATTCCGATTCTGCTGATTCTTCCTCAACTTTGTTCTTTTGTTTCACATTTCGTTCTTCATTTGTATTCTTGTTCTTCCTTTTTCTGGTCGGATCTTCTTCAATTTTCTTCTTGGTCTTCACATTTTGTTTTGGTTCTTTAATCTCTTGCGTGCCCTTCTCATTTTGATTTTTCTTTAATATCCTTGGAGATCTTCTATGCATTAGGTCTTCTCAACCTAAGTTCAACAATTATTATAGTTAGCGTTCATATTTTCATAGTAGAACAAATTGCATACAATGGATCAACTATTATTGTTTATCTTATTTTTATTTGGATCAACTGCTGTTGTTTATCCCCTAAATTGGATCAACTTCTATTGTTGATCCCTTTTATTTTGGATCAACTACTGTAGTTGATACAATATTTTTTTGGATCAACAACTGTTGTTGATCCCTTAAATTGAACAAAAATAGCTAAATCAACCAAACACCCAAAACCACATTTTTCAAACACTTACTAGTTGAACAAATTTGCATCGGAGCAAAATAATACCAAAAATTTGAAGACAAATATCAACATAACTAGCAAACATTTGACAAATTATTCACATACAAAATACTCAGATTTGACGAGAAATCATTTCCTTCCAAGAACACTAACCAAAACTCAAAACTAACTAACACAAGACTAAAATCAAACCTAATCAGTAAATCGAGAGTGAGTGAGAGAAGAAGGTGAACCAGAGAAACTGAAAATGAAGATTTAATGTGTCCTTTTTAGTATTAAGCAAAACATTCAAAATCACCAAATCATGTTTGTTATAGTCACACAGAGAATATCAGATCTGACTAAATCTAACAAAAATCTCAAGAACTCTAACCAATAATCAATACTAACAAAATAAAACCAAAATCAAAAGCGTTTTTACCTGTTCAAATTGAAATCTTCAGTGAAACGAAATGAAACTTGATGTGTTCGCCGCTTTCTGTTGTTGATGAAAGATATATGATTTCGTTCCCTTTTCAGTTTCTGTTCTTCATCAGAGAGAGTTATTCTTTACGCTACTGGTATTAATGGTCGATTATGAGCACGGTTAATGAAATTATTTGATGAATTTCAGTTATTTTTCAGTTTTCAGATCTTTGAATGCGTGAACGATGGAAACGAGGGAGAGAGAAGACTGAATACGTGAGAGAAACGAGTAACTGAAATGAAAGTTAATGTGTCTGTTTCTTGTATAAAGTGAAATATATATGGAGGGCATTTTAGTAATCTAATAATTCCGAATTTTAATTCCTAAATTTAGAAGGGATATATTTATTTTGGGAAAGGATATATTTGTCGGGTTATAAAAGGAGGGAATTGTACCCTAATAATAATAACCCGACCAAGGAAATAAATTCATTACAGAACACAGAGAAGAGAAAACGCGTTATTTTTGGAAAACGTTTTGTTTTTTTTTTCAGTTTTGTGGTTTGGAAAACAGAGAAGAAAAAAACAACTATCTATCGTTTTCTACATTTTTTTTTCTTCTTCAAAAACCAACGGAGAGTAGAACCAAAGGCGAGGCAATTTTTCATAGGCTTTCAGGTATGATTTTCTTTCGATTTCTCTTTGCTCATTAATTGATCTCTTTTTGGACTAATGGGGTTTGTGATTTGACTGAAACAGATGGATTGATTCTTTTGGTACAAAATTCTAGGTTTACTGCCATTTTCAGGTATGAACATCTATTTCAGTTCCCGGGTTTCTTTTATTGGGTTTTCTTATTTTAGTAAAGATGTTTTCAGGTCTCATTGGGGTTTTCTTATTTGGGTTTATCTTACATTGTTAATTTGTTGCATTAAAAATTCAGAATTGAGTGATTTTGCATTCTGAGCTTAAGTTTCGTACAGTATAGTATAAATTGTGTAGAACATAAGATGGCCTCTGTATCAAGTGATGATAATATTGATGATGTCCGCACATGGCCAGCTTTTATTGTGGATTACTTTCTTCAACTGGATCATGATGAAGCCTAAAAGGGGTAGCAAACTACTAAAGTTACTAGTGCCACCTTACACAACATCTTGCAAATTCACTAGAATTTACTGTGTTTGCTACTGGAACCCAACCCATACCGGTTCACTTATTAACCTTGCAGATATCATATGTTTGAGCTTGATTTCTTTACTTAAAGATTCAAACATGGAGAAGTACTATCTGTGTATTCTTTACAAGTTGTTACTCTCCTATTTTCTTTACTGTTTTTCAGTCTTAATTAGTTGGTGGATTTGAGTTTTCAGTACTTGCTTGGTGTTCTGAGCTATGTAGATGATTGAATTGACAGACTCTGTTAGAAGTACTGTGTTATTTCATATCTGTGAATTCTTTACAAGTTGTTGAATGAGATTATCCAGACTTTGGAATGTCCATCATAGATATTACTCTATTGGACTAAATTTCGAAAAATACATTTTGTTACATTTTCATCTTTTGTTTGGCTTATATAACCAGTAGATATACTATTCGTCACTGTCAGGTGTGCAAAGCCTGAACATTTCTCTATCACAATATAAGGTGTTTGTAGATCGTTATTTGTAACGCATATGTCATGTTTTTCACTGCTGTTACTTGTAGCAGTAGCTTCAAATTGTTCCTTCACTGCTGATCTGATTCTATTGAATAAGATTGCGTTTTATTTGCTCATGAGAGTCACAGGATAGATTTGGTATTGGTTCTTTGAATAGCACTGGTAACATACACTGTTTGTCTGACACTGTAGCAACATACTAGTTGGTTCAACATACCGAGCATCACATTCATGACAGCATTATAGCCCCGGCACCTAATGACAGGCACTGATAGGAGTACCAACATCCAAAAATCCATCTGCAGTTACTAGAATTATATCTGAGTTAGCTGCGGATGTATTAATCACACACACAGACATCTTTATCTCTGCGTGCATTTTTTCAAATTTATGTTGTACAACACACCATGTATGATTGATTGATTGAGAATCCAGTGCATACTCTTTTGAGTTTTGAGTGTTAATATGCTATCTTCATTTTTGTATAACGAATGTCAAGAGTGTCTGTGTCACTGTAGGTCTATAGAATCTGTTTGTTCCAAGTTGTGCTAATCTACTGTGCTTAGCCGTGTATTTCTTTGTACTCATTGTCAACAAATATATCTACTGTGCTTAGTCGTGTATTATTAGCTATTATAATGCACATGTAGTACCTCTAGGTTTTATAGTCACTGTTCAAGTTGGATGCTATTATAGGTTTTATAATTTTGTGTTGGATGCATCTTTTTCTCCATTGTTCATGTTTCAGTTATTAGCTAATAATATTTTTCCATGTCTCTCCATATTTTTACAGTAAAGCATTGGGAGAATCAATCCTTTGCTTGCCTTCTTCTTCTATTTCATCTCTCCTTGTAAACCTCAGAAACCCAAAGAAACACAGACCAGAGAGATTTTGTTTCGGGTAGTCGAAGAAAATGGCGAATTCTTCATCATCTGTAGACTTGGAGAATGTGGACTCTGTTAGTCTCATGACTGAGCTTCTTCGTCGTATGAAGTGTTCTACCAAACCTGACAAACGTCTTATTCTCATCGGTATCCCCTCTCGCTTTCTCTTTATCTATATGCTCCTTTCTTTCTTCTGTAACCTTGTTTTTCTCTTAAGTTTTTTTTAATTGAGAAAATGTTTTGATTTGGTGAAATCTAGGGTTTGATTTGTAGTTTCGGTGGAGATTTGAACGTAATAACTTACGTTGATGCATGTTTTTGGAGGATTATAGAGCTTTGTAATGTGGGTTAGTTTGTTTTTGTGGATTATATATATGTCTGAATCAATTTTATAAATTGTAGCTTTTTCAGTTGTGAGCTAGGGTTTTTGATGGATCACTGGATCTGATTGCATTTTGTTGACGATTGCTGGATTTTGGATTTTGGATTGGTAGTTTTTGTGAATTGAAGTACAAGGGATCTTAAAGTATGTGTTTTTTACCTTGAGAGCCTGTTTTTTTTTCTAATGGGGATCTAGTTTTGAAGATATTTGCGTACCTTATGAGGATCATTGGAATTTGTAGTGGTGTTTGCACTGTATTAAGAATTGAAGCTCGGGCAATCATAAAAATTGCATCTTTTTTAGGCCAAGCAAAATTGCTTAGATATTAGCCTTTTAGGTTAGTATTTGGTCTTCCAGAACTAGAGAATCCTTTTTAGAAGTGCTTATAATGGTAGTTTGAATTAGGGGTTTTGCTGGGATTGGATCGGGTTTTCAGCATGAAAATTTTCTGTGAATATATAAAAAATTACATCTTTTTAGCCTGAGTTATGGATTCAGTTGGATACGTGGGTTCCCTTTTGGATTTACTTAGTCGTTAAAAAAAATATAACTTCTTCAGTTTAAGGTAGTTTTTCTGCTGGATCTGTGGATATGGTACTTGTAAATTAAAAAAATTCGCTAACTATTTTATCCAAAGTTTTTAACATGTGCCTGTGTGAGGTTTTGCTGGTAATTTGGTGCTTGGGGTCTAGACTCTAGTTACCATGTATGGTGCGCCTTTCTTGATATCTTATTTAAGATTATTGGTTTTGTTATAGAAATGGTAAACTTCTAAGGAGATTGCAACTCTGAATTGCAGTTCTTGACTTTAAATTATTTAGTCTAAAACCAAAGCCAATTTCTTTGTTTGTTTGTTCGTTTTAAGAACCGTTACTTTCTTTTACTAAGAGTTGGAGCGTGCTGCATAAATCTTAGATTATAGAATTTGATGCTCAGTTTTGCGTGGTTATCTTTGTGAAGAGTTCATTATGAGTGTAACAGAAAGTAACTTGACGATTAAGCTAGAAATATAGGGCTGTTCACCCGGACTATGTGGAAAGATGTTGCTCTATCCCTCTATTACATGGATGCTCTCAGCTCTTTACAGATCTATAACTGGACTTTTGATGTAAAAAATCATAATTTAGACCATTTTTCTTATTTGCCAACAGTCTGAATGAGCACATGGTAAGTGCCATTTGTAATTGGCTTTCCCCTTCTACCGTATTGATTTTTCTAATGGAACAACCTTTGAATTCCATTTTTATTTGTTGAAAAAAACACTGTAGTTGGAAAAACTGAAGGAAGGAGGTGTATAAATATTTCTTTGAAACTGTTGAATGAATGGTATCCAATTGCTGATAGTGAATTTCTTTCACCACTTTTTTACACATGGCCTGTTTTATCTATGACTGCAACTTTCCGGCATATCTTTGGATTAATGTATACATTTAATCTTAATGTTTTATGTCTGGCAGGTCCACCTAGGTCAGGGAAAGGTACTGTCACCTATTATTAAATATGAATATTGTTTGTGTCACTTGGCGACTGGGGATATGCTAAAAGCTGCTGTTGCTGCTAAGACACCTCTTGGGGTTAAGGCTAAAGAGGCTATGGACAGAGTGAGCTTCTTTTGGAACTGTCTCACCTTGGCACAAGATACACATCATATTCCAATTTATCTTCTATATTTTGTGATTATTAATCCAATGCATCCCTCATCACTCCATTTCAATTTTTCAGGGAGATTTGTTTCTGATGACTTAGTTGTTGGCATCATTGACGAAGCAATGAAGAAACCATCATGTCAAAAAGGGTTCATTCTTGATGGGTTCCCAAGAACAGTAGTTCAAGCAGAAAAGGTCTTATCTCTATCTTATTCTTGTTCTTTTCTCTATTTTGTAACGATTTCTTTCCAAAATAGTTTTTCATCGGCAGCTAGTCACTCCATTTTTATTTTTTGGTGCAGCTTGATGAGATGCTTGGGAAGCAGGGAGCTAAACTTGAGAAAGTGCTGAACTTCGCGATTGATGATTCCATCTTGGAGGAGAGAATTACTGGTCGGTGGATCCATCCTTCAAGTGGTAGGAGCTACCACACAAAATTTGCACCCCCTAAAGTTCCCGGTGTTGATGATGCAAGTATATCTGACTCTCCTCTTTTTTTACTTCCTAACTTTTTTGTTTTTGTTTTATTGTCGTTGGAATATGGTGATACTTTATTCTGTTTGCCACACACGTTTGAGATTATCTTACATTTGATGCACATCTAAACTTTTCCACTTGTGTTTTCTATTCAAGGATAATAGCGAATAAAAATTAAATCCCATCGTCTTAGAAGGCATGCTAACTACAAGTGGAGTTAATTAGTTTGTTACTGGTCACTGATTGGTGTTATTTAGTTAATTTGGCTTGTATTTACGGAAACACCTATTTACCTTAAGGTCACTGGAGAGCTTTTGATTCAGAGGAAAGATGATACTGCTGAGGTTCTCAAATCGAGGCTGGAGTCATTCCACAGGCAAACCAAGCCGGTGAGCATGCTTTTCTTTTTTTGTATGTTACAAGTTTGAGCTTCTTCTTAGAAGAATCTAAAGATTTTTTATCCACATTGAAAGATTTACTCTTTGATTCAAGTAGTCTTCATTCAATAAAATCTCCTCTTCAAAGCTAGTTGTTTTATTACTTGTACAATACAATGTTGTTACAAGATTTTATTGTCTCTTCTCTTCTTTGCAAAATTGTTAACGATCATCTTGCATTTGAACTTGTCAGGTCATTGTTTACTATGGGAAGAAGGGCGTTGTTGCTGCACTTCATGCCGAGAAATCTCCAAAAGATGTGACTTCAGAGGTTCAGAAGGTGCTCTCTTGACAAGTGAGCTCCTGCTGTTTATAACTTGATGTTCATCTTATGTGAGTCCAATTTATTTTTGACCATTTGTCAGTTATGTGAAATTAACAATCAAACATTTTATGCACTCCAAGAGAGTTTTAGAGAGGGAGAGGGATGGATGAGGACAGTAGAGTTGTGGGGGGTCATAAATTCTGCCTAGTTGAGCAGTTACAAATCCATCTATCATTTTGGTTGATGTGATCTTTTTTGGATCCAATTTTTCTTTTCTTTGTTTTTAAAATAGTTTGCAGCCGTATATTTTGTGAGTTTAGATTATTTCAGTTGCATGTGATTTGAGAAAAAACTTTCTTATGGTTGATGAAGTTCCAATTGAGGAATTTAATCCCAAAACTTTCTGAAATAGTTGATACTTCACATGCGTCAGGAAAAACTATTACAGAAATGGATACTGTGCTAAAAATTGGGTGATCTTTACCAAATAGGTACGAGTCATTAAACTCTGACGATAAGTGACCTTGTTGGAAAATCAAAGATCTTTTGACCATGAATAACGTTCACGGGTTGATAAATGTTGAAGCTAAACTAGACACCATAATATTTGTGATGACTCAACGGGTTAGAGCTTCTCCAATGGTGGATGCGTGTATTTTTTAGGAATGTGGCATCACTTTTAAGATATCCTTTAGGTATAAAATCGTAAATATTTGGAGAAAATAAATTTTCTCTCAAACCCATGAAGTGATGTATCCTTCTTTTATTTATTTGTAGGTATATAATTGGTTAAAATTATTTTCATTTTTGTTTTTAATGATTTTTATTAATAAAAATGTGACTATGATGGGAAGACATCCTCTAAGTGAATGTCTAAAACTAGAGGTTCACCCAGAGGATGTCTAAATATTTTTTTGTCACATCATCATCGCATCAATGGGTTGGAGATGATTTTTTATGAAAATGGTTGTGTATCCTATGTGGATGAAGATTTTTTTCTTCGCACACGTTCCATTGGAAAAGCTCTTAGAAAACTTCCCTAGAAAAATATTAAAATTTAAATCTCAGTTCCTTCATGAAAAATGAACTTCAAGATATAAAAGACATTCAATGCTTCAAGTGTTGTGGTTTTTGAGATATGTTAAGAGTATGTCCTCTCAAGGAATATTATTAAGGAATATTATCAAGGAAATAAAGCTCTAGTTGTATGTATCCCTTGATGATATGCCTGATGAACACATCTTCAAACATAATACAAAGTTTAGCCTTTATTGCAGAAACATCTATAGATTCTTGTCATGATCCAGATGATGCTGAATCAGATGATATAATTCATAATTCATAATTCTTTGAGCAAAAAAGAGGAATTGCTTCAAAAAAATCTTCAACTGAAGAAAGAATTAGATAAGGCAGAAAAGTTTCTCTCCGAGAAAACTCATAAATATGTAAAACTATATGAGGATTACTCGAAATACTTATCACTTAAGGATAAAGAGATTAATACCATAAAACATGATCTCCAAAGGTTATTTAGAATTTCGTATAAAATCGCGGTCATTATTTTTGGTCAAAAGTCCTTCGAAATTAGCAGCGGTGAAAAAGAGAGGGTACCAAGTATACCACCAACTTTTTTGTTTGATAGGAGTATGAACCTGCATAGTACGTTAGACAATCAAAAGATGCGGAAAAAGTAAAAAATCACACACACACACACAAGAATTTTATTGACGAAGAAAACTGCACTTGCAAAAAAAACTTTGGACCTCGCAGAGCTTTGAACACCAAATTATATTCAGCGGCTACAAATACTAGCCTACTATCACACTCCGGTATGGAATGTAGTTGAGACCAAATTAACCTCCAAACAATTCAATTTTAGTCGTGCTCCTTAAATCTCTTGAACCTCGTAATGCTCTAAACAATTTTATTCCCTAAGCTGACGTTCTTTACAGCCTAAGAATTGCTTCAACCTGAGTGAAGACTTTTGATACTTATCTTCCTCTACCAGATAATCATATTTGATTACCCCTTTGTTCTTTTGATATTGTTTTGGAAAACTGTTTATAATAGAAAAAATCCAGCAAACCTCACGAATCCGGAACACTTACACCCAGTTAGCTAAGAAGCCTGAATTACTAAGCACATTTTAAGAACAATTTAAATCGATCATAGAAGAAGAGTTTTAAATATCTATCTCCGCGGATCACAAAGCCTGAGACGAAGAGAACTTTGCGATTTTTACTTATCTCGTTCTTGATCAGATATTAATGAAAACCTCAACAATATATTAGAAAACGATCAGGATAGAGAAACTATCAAGTAAAGATAGTATGACCTGGCTTCAGGAATCCGTTAGGAAGTCTTTAACTCGTAAACCTAATTATATTTCTCATAGGAATCCTACGTTAATAGAGGACGACTCTAGTTTGCTATTAAGACACAAAATTTTCAGGGATTGGGAATTCCAGTTGCAATAACATCTCTATATATAGATTTTGAAGGCTCTAGGTAGCTTTGAATTCAAGCTAAGATAACTTGAGATTCAAGTAAACACTTTCTCAGTTTATATGAAATTATTATTAGGAGTTCATGTAAGCATGTGAGAAGTTCTTCTTGAAATTACACAAAACAATATACACTTAGGTCCAGGGTACTTGACCCGTGTACAATGATAGTTCATGGCAAATATTCCTTAGGAACTTATAAGCATAAATCATGTTCAGTGACACTGAAGACTTTAACCGTTATTCTTTAACACAGGGTAATTTAGTAAACCAAGTTGTCTTAGAAGTGTTTATGAGAGTTGTAGCAATGTCAAACATATTTGTGAAGATATTTATAGTATGATACTTGGTAGGTATATTTTAGGGTACCCATACCTATAAACCCGTGATCCATGAACTCAGGTTGTTGGGGTACGCGTATTGGGTATACATACCTCTAACCATTCACGAATCCAGGCCCTTGGATACCTCTATATCATTCACGAACTTATATCATTAGGATACGCCTAATAAGTATGCATACCTACCCTGTTTTAGAACTAAGATGTATATGGTATGCATACCTACCCTGTTTTAGAACTAAGACGTATATGGTACGCATACCTAGTTTGCGTACCTACCTTGTGTCCAGAGTCTCAGTAGTTTTGGAAATTTTATTTAAATAATTTGAAACATTCTCAATCGCCATAAAAAGTAAATATCATCACTTGAAATAGTTCGTGAATTATAAATTGTCCTTAACTAAGATTGTCAGGGATCTAGAACATTACTTGAATGATATTTCGAGAGATTTATCAAGACGAGCTTGACTCAAAATTTCTTCTTTATATACATCTAATAAAATCATATGATATAGTATCATAAAGATAGAATGGTAAATAGGATGGTTCAGTCTCCACATACCTCTTTGTCGATGAAGTTATCTAATTGTTATCATTTGATATTCATTCCTTAATCTTCAAGGGTTATTCAATGATGTCTAATACTCGACTACCATACTCTAATCCTAGTCCTAGACTTGACTTTAGTAGACTAAAAATCAAGATGAGAACAACCCAAAAAAATCTAAAAAGAAGATTTTTAGGTATCTATCTTGACTTGAGGAATCACAAAGTGTGAGATAAAGAGAACTTTGAGATTTCTATGTATCGGATTCTTAATATGAGATAACAAGAACCTATAAGATTAATAAAATCAAGAACAAGACACACGAACTATCTGGTAAAGATAGTCGGACTTGGCTTCACGATCCATAAGTTAAGTTTTTAAGTAGTAACTAATTATGTTTCTCAGAGGAAACCTAGATTTACCGAGGACGAACGACCCTATCAAGAAACTAAGACAAAAAAATATCAGGGATTAAGAAGTATTTTTGCACGAGTCTCTCTTTATATAGATTTTCAAGTCTCTAAGTAGCTTCGAATCCAAGTTGAAATAACTTCATACTCAAGCAAACACTTTCTTAGTGAAAAGATGAGTGTGCCAAAATAAACCATAATATTTTATTTATCAAACTATAAGTCCTTTATCAAGTGTGATCGTCTATGGACAGAGTCGAGACAATACAACAACTTCGGTACACACTTCGTGTGATCGTCTATGGATATGAGATCGAGACAATACAACAACAAGATCACATTTGTGATTGACTATGGATTTAAAATCGAGATGATACGACAAAAAAGTGATCACTTGATAATAGGTTCGGTAATATCCGAAACTCTATAGGATCAATAAATATTACGGATTAACGTACAATTGCAATTTACTTTAATTATAATAATACAATTATAATGCGGAATAATAGAGTAAATGGCACAACAAGATTTTTTTAATGAGGAGCGGTAAAAAAGTGTCTTCAATGAACAATTATTTCATAATCTTTGAGAATCCAACTCCTACTGATTTGGATTTTATAAGCGAAGATTCTCATATTCGAAACACCTACCAATTACAACGAGCATTTCAAACAACTCTGAAGATGTTTGTCTAGGGGGAATCATTCAATCTTTATTTGATGACAAATATGAATCGATGGCTCTTCTCCACTAACCATAAAGATATAGGTACTCTCTATTTCATCTTCGGCGCCATTGCTGGAGTGATGGGTACATGCTTCTCAGTACTGATTCGTATGGAATTAGCACGACCCGGTGATCAAATTCTGGGTGGAAATTATCAACTCTATAATGTTTTAATTACGTCTCACGCTTTTTTAATGATCTTTTTTATGGTTATGCCGGCGATGATAGGTGGATTTGGGAATTGGTTTGTTCCCATTCTGATAGGTGCACCTGAAATGGCATTTCCACGTGGTTCTAAAGATCCCGTCAATACTTTGATCTAATTTGAGTGAGCCTTATATCAGAAGATAGGGTTCTCAAGAATAGACAAACTAGATGCAATCAAAGTTTCAACAACCATTAGTCAATCAAATCAATAATCAAAAACTACAATAACAATGCAATTATCTAGTTTCCCACCAATGGTACTCGTAGATCTTCTTGATCCCACAAAAGTCTTTAAACGAGCGGTCGTAAGATATTTCGCCTAATTAGGGAACTTTCCTCTCCAGATAGACGGTTCCACCGGAAATAACAATAATGAAGTTTATCTGGTTCTTAGGATAGTTTGCAAGAAATGCAAACTCAAGTATTTATACATCAAAGTTGTTTGGTCAACAAGGAAATTCAAAAAACCTAAAATACTCTCAAGATATTCTCATTGAAGTACCTAATTTTGGTTTTCCTATTTCCGCTTAAATGCCAAACCATATTTCAGAAAACTCTCATAGAAGACTAATATTTTCCAATGGATATGCTTTAATTGCTGGCAATTAAAACATATATGATGAAATTTGTAATTAAATGCTTTTCACTTTTCGGGCATGGTATCACCTTGAGTATCAAGGATATCTTTGAAAAATTAATGATAAGAGTTATGTACATGTTCAAATAATGTCGACATCTAAAAGCTTCTCATCTTAGAAAACCCAAAACCTTAATTCATGCACATCATGAAGAAATATGTGAATCATGGAAACTTGGTTTTGCTCATGGAACCGATTACACCATCACTCCAAAATATGTTGCAACTGGTTATAACATGGTTCCCAGTATAAGTTGTAATCGGTTACACCTTGCTCCACAAAGTAGCTTGTGACCGGTTAAACCTCGCTTCATGAAGTAGCTTGTGATCGGTTACATCTTGCTTTCCAAAGGTAGCTTGTGACTGATTACAACTAACTTCCCAATTCATCTTGTGACCGGTTATACCTTAGATCCCAAAGTAACTTATGCCAGTTACAACTTGCATTCCAATATATCTTGTGATCTGTTACACCTTGATTGCCAATGTAACTTGTGACCGAATAAAACTAGCTATATTATATAGGCTATGACCGGTTATACCATAAATATCAACAATTTAAGGTAGGTTCTACCTTGTCATCTTATATTGGTCATTCAAAATATGTTCCATAAAGAACTTGACCAATCATGTTTTCCTTTCGATTATGAAACAAGTTAATATATGTACTTCCTTTAAACAAATTTTATAAAACATTGTTTCCTATGGTGAAATCATACATATATAATGAACACATAATCAAACACATATATATAATAGATTATACTTCGTAATTCTATAAATTTCTTGATTATTTGACCATGATGTCATGACCAAGTCTAACCACTAGACTATTATTTATATACATCTTCACACATTATGTTTTCAATATAATCCGACTTGAAAGATACGTTAGGAATGGAAACAAGATCAAGTCAATATTACTAACCTAAAGTGGGAGGATGATATCATCGTTGTAGTCGTTAATTATTCACATTCATCAGGTCTTCGGAGTAATACTTGTACGTCTCAACATTCCTAGACTTTCTAGTCTAACCTAAACTAAGTTGACTCTAGCATTTAATCAAGCGACTGTTGATGAGTTTTGATGCTAAAATATGACAATCGCGAAATTGACATACCAATGCTTGGTGGGTTCAACCGAGCTATGCTCTAACACTCGTTTCAGATGAAATTTTGATTAGGAATTCATGTAATTATGTGAGTAGGTCGCCTTGAAATTACATAGAATAACATAAAATATGGTTCGTGGTACTGGAACCGTGTACATGATAGTTCGTATCGGCAAATATGCCTTATGAACTTACAAGAATTAGTGGTGTTCATTAGCACTCAAGAATTAAGTCGTGATTCAAAAAACATAGTGATTTAGTGGACAAAGTTGTCTTGGAAGTTTTTATGAGAGTTTTAGAAATACCAAACATTTTATGAAAATAGTTTATGAGCATATGCTTAGTTCGATACTGGGTAAGTACGTGTAGGGTTACAGTACATGGTATGTGTACCTTTAAATCATTTTAGTAAACACTTAAGACTTTAAGCTTGAGTCACAACCAAAGGTTATAATGTGATCAATCATGTCTATATAATGTTATTAGAGATTTATTCAACTGCTAATTATCTCAAAGAAATAATTTTATGTGCTTCTGAAAATATTCGACATGGTAAGTATGTTTACCAGGTACGTGTACTCAATCTTGTTTGTGACTATATTTGTCATGGTACATGTACCGGGTATGTGTGCCATTGAGATTTGTGACGAATATAAGTTCCGTATCATACCAAAATTTTCCGGTTTGCATACCGGGTATGGATATCACACCGGTTTCAAAACCAACAGTTATTTTTTGGTATGCATACTAGGTATGTGTACCATTCCGGGTTCAGGAGTTCACAGACTTTTGTGGTATGGATATCGGTTATGCATACCGCTAAGTTACTATCGACATATAGCTACTCTGTTACGTATACTGAGTACATGTACTGCGGCTCAGGACCTGTGATAGTTTTCCCAGTTTGTGAAACTGGTATGCATACTGTCCTGTATCCAGGTTTTCAGTAGTTTTATATCTCTCTGTAAATAAACACATGTTACTGTTCCAAGCTATTTTCGAATGGTAATTCTTGAATACAATTTATATTATGAACAATAAATTGTTCATTACCGAAATTCATCAAGTATGACCAAATGTTTATTAAGCTTAGTCATATATATTTCGAGAACTAATTACCAAGATAAACTTGAATCGAAATTCTTGAGATGCTTACGATAGTCTAATTAGTTATGCGACAACATGTAATAGATAGAACTATGAATATAACTTGAGAAATAGGTGGTTCAGTTACCTTTTGTTGAAGAAGTTCTCCAAAAGCTTCGGTTGATCTTCGAATTCAAACGGTAGAACGCAGTGATGTCCGATTCTCAACTGCATACTCCTATCCTAGTCTGAGACTTAACTAATTGTAGCCTAGAAATCAAGATATAGTTTTGACAACTTGAGATAACAACACTTGTGAGTTTGATCGAGAAATGATCTAATAATCTCCCCCTTTGTCAATATTAGTGATAAAAATATCAATACATAAGGATTTAAAAATAAAGCTTCAAAAACTCCTAGAACCCATCATGCTTGATTTCCTTAGTTTCTTCAACTCCTTAAATTCTTCGTTACTTCGAACACATTCAACTCAACGTCGTTGTTGTTGAAGATCCGTAGAGATAACAACTTTGAAAAAATATATTCTCAATCGTCGTTATATAGAGATATAGTATTATTATCTTGTCCAAAGTTCAATTGTATCACAACTTTGAAGTAATATTACGGGGATATGTTTCTCATCCTTAAATCAATACTTACATCTTTTGCATAACAGCTGAAACCTATAAATATTGTTTCACTCGCCCTTACATGGTGATCCGTAAACCATATGTATCTAGTGAAAAACTACTAATTAATTTTCCCCCTTTTTTCAATAAAAATTGGCAAAGGTACAAAAATCATGAGATCGTAATTAATTCAACCAAAAGATACTGCGGATTTAAAGAGAAATACATATCAACTTTATTTAGATGATACCACATAGTATGAAATACTTAGCGCTCATCTAGGAGATTTAAGATACAAGCATCCCCTATAAATTCCACAGCCACACACCACACAAGGATATAGAAATTAAGCACAGGTTCATTTAAGAACTCTCCCCTGTTTGATGTCATCCCCAAGAGAACAACATGAGTGACCTTTAATAAAAAAATAAGGATTTTTTCGGACATTAACCAATCACATGGATCTGTATCCTGAACATCGATATAAATTAATCTCAACGTCAGTTACGAACAAGGAGACAATTTTAATCGGTATGACCCAACATAAGAAAATCTTACGGAGTGGATGGTGCAGCAATAACACATAAGTGTGATCACGAGTAGATCGATACTACGAGAAAATTCTCACAAAGTTTGATCTATTTTAAGTTTATAAAAAAACATAATAGATTTAACTTTGGAGCATATATGAGATATCAGTTGAATTTAAAAAAATTAAAGGACACATATATCTCATAAGACTTTGCAATATACTAAACCAATAATGATTACATACTGCAAGTTCATCTTCCAAAAACTCTAGAATTTAAATAACTAAATCTAAAAACATGCAAGATGAATATCGTTGGAAATAACTTGTGTAATCACAATTTTCTCTATACCAAATCCTAGTTATCCTTATCAAAAACAAGAACAAATTCTCACAAGAAGTTTCGTAGTACTTAAAATTTATCATCTCCAAACTCCTTATCTGTTTATTGACAAGTGCTACTTGTAATTTAAGAGATTTTTGTAGAATCATCTTCAGTCCCTGCACCACCTTCTTGGTTTTCTTGAGTTCTTCAAGAAGAGTTTCAAACCTTTTCTGATTGGAGCGATATGCTCTAGGTTTTTTCATATTCTTCCTTTTTGTATTAAGAGATGAGTCAAAAATATAGGACATATCTTGTTCCTTTCTAGTTGGATGAGTACAACAACCATTGGAGCATAGATTTTACGAGAAGATGATGTGCTTGGAGTCTCCATGATTCGTAAGAATAAAATGGATTTGTGAAAACACAAATATATTGCTCAACAAGAAAGACTTCTTGTGAAAGAGATATGAGTCTTAAAGCAGAACTATTTACCATGCAGGGTTCTGGAACACAAAAGTTCACATACTAGAGAAGATACTTAAAACCTGAGAAGAATGAAATGTCACTTTTATCCTTCCCAAGTTTCTACATAGATCAAAAAATTTCAATATCATTGCTTGAGAAATAGATTAAGATGAACAGATAAAAGATGGACATCCAAGTAATAATATTCAAATTTAATCCAAAGCCATGATGTGCATATTTCTTGTCTCTTTTAAGGGCGCATGAGACAAGATGAACGTTTTAACACTTAAAAATCGGGGTTCTAACAACCACACCCAATATTTGCTTAGCAATATATATGGACAAACCCCAATACAATTCTAAGAGAATCAACTAGACAGTCAGACTGAATCAATGAAAATATATCAAAGAGTTATATCTCAATTTATTAATTCAATCCGCAAACAAACTTGGAATTTGTGAGCCCGACTGAATATAAGAAATAACTTGGACGGTATCAAAAACCAATATCCAAGTGTCAATCAATTTAATCAACAACCAAAGGTTGGATTCACAATTGATTGAACTTATACAAAACCTGTGATATTTCAGTTATATAAACAAATGTAATGCGGAAAATAAATAACACAGACACCAGAAGTTTTGTTAACGAGGAAACCGAAAATTCAAAAACCCCTTGACTTAGTCCAGATTTGAACACCACATTGTATTATGCCGCTACAAACACTATCCTACTCCAAGTTAAGTTCGGACTAGAATGTAGTTGAGCCCTAACCAATCTCACACTGATCAAGGTACAATTGCGCTCCTTACGTTTATGAGTCTCAGCAGGAATCTACGCACTTGATTCCCTTATCTGATCTCACCCATAACTAAGATTTGCAACGACCCAAAGTTAAAGACTTGATAAGCCAATATGTCTCACATAGAAAAGTTTATTGAATAGATAAATCTGTATCCCACAGATAAACATATGAATTTTTGTTCCGTCTTTTCATAAATCAAGGTGAACATGAACCAATGATATACCGGACTTATATTCCCAAAGAACAACCTAGAAATATCAATCACCTCACAATAATCTTAATGGTACGGTAGCGAAACAAGATATTGTGGAATCACAAACGATGAGACGAAGATGTTTGTCACTACTTTTTATCTTGCCTGTCGAAGATTAAATCTCGATGCAATCTTAGAGAAGATAGTACTCAATCACGATAGAAAAAAAAACAAGATCAGATCAGACAACTACAGGTAAAATAGTTGGGTCTGGCTTCACAATCCTAATGAAGTCTTTAAGTCGTTAATCTACAGGGTTTTAGAAAAACCTAAGGTTAAGGATATCGACTCTAGTCGCAACTAATATCACACAGGAAGTGTGGGTATTAGTTTTCCCAGTTGCTAGAGTTCTCTTTTATATAGTCTTTAAATCAGGGTTTGCAATCAATGTTACCTTGGTAACAAGCATTCAATATTCACCGTTAGATAAAAACTTGATTAGACTCAAGCTAATATATTGCAACAGTTAGATCGAACTTAGATTTTTATACACAAATAAAAATTTACTTCATTTAGATATAAGTAATTGTACCTAAACGTGTGCACCTTTGTTGGCTCAACAATAGATAGCCGAAGCTAGCCCGATGAACACTTTCATATCAACCTTATTCGTCTTAATCATAACTAGTTTAAATGACTCAAATGGTACTAGTTTTATATTAGTTTAATTGTTTATATTCTCATAGAAGTATACAAGACACATTCGAAGGAAAATCGATTTTGATTCACTCGAATCAAGTCATAAATATTATAGCCACGGTTTGCAAAAGATTGCATTCCTTAATATATAAATGTATTAATTCATGAACAAAATGATTTTAGTACATTACCCACTCAAGTATATGAACAATACGCATACCTTAGTGGTCAGACTGAGTTTTGATTCGCCAGTATGCGAACTGGTACACATACCACAACCTCGGTAAAGTCCCGGAACTTGAACCTCACGCCAGTATGCGTACCTGTATGCGTACTGAGTTCTCGGACCTTGACAAACCAAATAGTACGCACATGGTTATGTATACCATGGTTCCTGGACTTGGATTACACATATGCAAGTACGCATACTTTGATTATATCCAGTTATTCTAAACTCTCATTTCAACCATTAAAACATTCTCGGAAGATGTGAATAGCTATCTTACACAAACTATTAGCTTCAAAGCAATTTTTAAATGATCGAATGATCAATACGAAAAACTTTGAGTCAACATCAAATGACTGTCTCACACAAATCATGTAAGATGTTACTAGGCGATTTTCACATGATCATGTTTTGACTTTCCTCAAGAATATAAGATGAACTTGGTTAAAGAGAAAGCTTACTAACACATATTTCAAGAAATATGTAAGCGAGTTAAACTCATCTCGAAATATCAAATGTGTAAATTCAAGGCTATATATCTATACTGTTAGGGAATTTCTCGGTCGAACTCGCATGAGTTTCTATCTCAAGCATGCTTGTCAATGTTAGTGATCAAAACTGTAAGTATTGATTTCTAGCCTATTATAGTTAAAGGTCTCGGACTAGGATAGAAATTGTAGTCGAGCTCAAGAACTCCATGGAAATCATCATGCAAGACGAAGGACTACTCAAGGAACTGGTGGAACTTCATCGACTAAAATGTATGTGGAGACTTAAACTTATCTATCACTCAAAAGAGTATTAACTCTATCTCCTATTCTTGAGATAAAAGTCGCTTTGAAATATAGACTTTGTTTATACACATTTGCTATTTCGAGCCGAGTTTAACTCGCCTATCTATTTCTCGAAATATGTGTTGGTAAGCTTTCGCTTTAGCCAAATTCATCTTTACCTAATGACGAATGTAATGTTATGTTTTAATCACTTTGAAAATTGCTCTGATGAAAAATGGTCTGTGAATAATGACTATATAACTTCCTCTGAGAATGTTTCAATGATTAAAATGAGAGTTTAAATTATATAACCATTGGTTGATATAAGCATTGTTTTGGAAACACATATATGTATAAGTTCTATTCCTTGAACCAAAGTTTGCCAACTTTTTTGATCAAGGAAACCTTTTGTCCATACGCATCCTACACTTTTTGCAAATGAACGGAAGTGGCGTGAGCCAAGTCCGCGAACTGGCGGAAGTTCTCGACCCGAGAATTTCTCCTAGAGTTTGTGAACTCTTTCAAGTGAACTTAAGTCCACGAACTTGAGTTGGTTATATCTAAAATCGGTTGTTCTTGAACTCATGTTTATATAAACTAAGGAATGCTTTTGCAAACCATGGCTATAAATTTCATGAACCGATTCGAGTGAATCAACCATTTTTGCTTCAATTGTGTCTTTTGTAGTTACATAAGATCTAAGCAATTGAAAAACTCTCTAACTAGTTCATTTGAGTCATTTGAACTAGTTACGGTGAAGAAGAATATGGTTGATATGAAATTGCTCATATGGCTAACCATTTGGTTAACTATTGTTGAACCAAAAAATGTTCATGTTTGGGTACGGTTACATAAACCCAAAATAGTACATTTCATTTGTGTGTAACAAGATAAATTTTTGATATAACGGTTGAGAAATATTAGCTTGAATCTAATCAGGTTTTCATCTAACGGTGAATATTGAATGCTTTGTTGCCAAACTAACATTGATTGCAAAACCTGATTTGAAATACTATATAAGGGAGAACTTTAGCAACTAGGAAACCTAATCCCCGCACCTTACGTGTGATACTAGTTGCATAAGCTAGAGTCGATTCTCCTTTAACCTTGGGTTTTCTTCTCTAAACCAGGTTAACAACTTAAAGATTTCATTGGTATTGTGACGCCAGGCCGATACTACTTTCTCGTAATTGTGTGATCTGATCTTACTGTTTCTATCGTACGAGTACAATCATAAGGATTGGCTTGAGATTGATATCTCTGATAGGCAAGATAGAAAAGTAATCACAAACATCTTCGTCACATCGTTTGTGATTCCGCAATATCTTTTTTTGCCGCGTCGATTAAGATTATTGTGAGGTGATTGATAATACTAGACTGTTCTTCAAGTATACAAGTCCGGGTTATCAACTGGTTCCTGTTCACCTTGATTTATCAAAAGACAGAGCAAAAATGTAGGTATATTCGTAGGAGACGGATTTATCTATTACCGTAGACTTTTCTGTGTGATACAGATTTGTTTATTAAAGTCTTCGACTTTGGGTCGTAGCAACTCTTAGTTGTGGGTGAGATCAGCTAAGCGAATCAAGTACGTAGCATCTTACTGTGATCATAGGCGTAAGAGAATAACTGTACCTTGGATTAGTGTGAGAATTATTGAGGTTCAACTACAGTCCAGACCGAAGTTAGTTTGGATTAGGCTAGTGTCTGTAGCGGCTTAATAATGTGTGTGTTCAATCTGGATTAGGTCCCGGGGTTTTTCTGCATTTGTGGTTTCCTCGTTAACCAAATTCTGGTGTCTATGTTATTTCTTTTCCGCATTTTATTTTGTTATATAATTGAAATATCACAGGTTGTGTGTTGTTTAATCAATTAGAATATCCGACCTTTTGGTTGTTGATTTAAATTGATTGACACTTGGATATTGGTCTTTCGTACCATCCAAGTTATCTCTCTAGAATTTGATAAAGACTCTCGCATATTTCTATTGGCTTGAGTATATATCAAATAGAGAGATTGGGATATAAACTCTTTGATATACTTTTTTTTATCTAGATTGAGTCTGACTATCTAGTTGATTTTCTAGAAAGTATATTGGAGTTTGTACATACAAATTGCTAAGCGAAATATTGGGTGTGGTTGTTGTACCCCCGCTTTTTCAATTGGTATCAGAGATGTCAAACACGTTCAAGACCTTACAATTTTGTGTTTGTAGCGATCTGAAAATGGACGATACTATCTCCGATAAACGCGTCATTAGAAATAAAAGTTTTGTCACATCTGCTTCTATTAAAGAGAAAGATTCTTCAATCTCAAATATAGGCAAACCTTATGTTCAAACAAGACAGACACGCTTCGACATGTGTTTTTCCGATTACCCTTCAAAAGAGTCTATCTCTCTAAATGAACGGGAAACAACTGAAGAGAGTGATTTGATTTTAAATCTTGATAGAATCCAAGTTGATAGATTTAATCGGTTAAAATATCACGTCAATACTCTCCTTGGTGTAATAAGGGACTGCAATTTCAAAGAAAATACTAAGGATCACTCCTCACGTATAGTTCTCGAGGCAAGCCTCAAAAGGGATGCCGCGGAAATATAACATCGCTTGAAGAAACTCTATATTCAAGGATGCTCTAAGCGGTCTAATATACCAAGTACTTCTGCTACGACTAAAAACGTTCCAGCTGCAGAATTAAAATCGAGATCCCTTCCTGTCAAAAAGAATGTGTCTGAATTTTCCATTGATCAAGGATGTTCCACATCACATGGAAGGAAGAAATCTCCTAACAAGGTTATTAAGACTACTTTGTCTAATCACTCTTGTCATCATAAAGTATGCCTGTTTTGCGATGCAAAAGGCACTGCTAAACAAAAGAGAACCTCTGGATTGAATAAAATCTCCTTGGTTCAACTTCAACAGACCTTAGACTTAATTCTCAAAGGTGTAACTGACATTCGTATATCTAAACCAGTTGGTTTCCGTACTTACCATGTGTATCTTACTAGGAAGGTCAGTTCAATGAGTTCCTCAAATGTCCTGAAGCAGAATAAAAGTCTTAACAAAAATCGGCTAAGAGAAGATCAAGTTAATTCCTTTGGAAACAACTTTACCTTTGATGTGAATGAAATCCCAGAAGAAAGAAGGAAAATTGATGATATGAGAAATAACCGGATGGAGATAATTGAAGGATGTAAAGAAATTGTTGACAGGTTGTCATCCTCCTCTAGTCAAAATTCTTCTCGTAAGAACTCTGACTATGTCTCGTATTTTGGTGACAGTAAGTTTTATGATAATTTCTCACATAAAAAGGGATCCCTCTCTAGATTCAGAGGGAAAAAGAGACTCAATCATAAATACAGTTCTTTTAATGATCTCAGAGCTCATACTTGTGCTAATTAATCACAAGGATTAAAAACTTGATCATAAAAATCTTGTTGAGCAAGATGTGCAAAAATCAGGTATATTCTGGCATTTTTGCATTCTGCTTAGTTAAGGTATCCTTTTATCGTTTATAGCTAAACTAGTGAATGCAGAAAATATTGCCTAAAAAGTATTTGTAGTGTCTATTATTATTTCTCTCTTTTAAATGCAAGTATTATTGCAATTATGTGGTCTGCTAAACTTGTGATCTAAATTTCTTCACTGATGTTAAGAAATTTATTGAGCCATTTACGAATTCTTATGTAACAATTTTTTTTGTTTTGTTTTATTCTTTGTGGGTCATGTTGTATTCGTATGTGTACACACATTACCATCATGATTCAACAGTTTGAAAACCCTAAAAACCTTCTTCCCTAAGAAACCTTTAAATACCAAACCTTTGAGTCACGTTTGCATACTCCGGGTTATTGTGTATTGTCAAGAATGTCTTCCTCTTCACGAACTTGTGGTTTTGCTGGAGGCTTTCTTGCTAAAGGTATTGGTTTTGAATCCAAATAGAGGAAGAAAAGAACTCTCGTTGAAGATGATCATCCCAATGCATCATGTTACTTTGCCTATACACATGAGGATATTGAGAAAGATGAGATGATCTCTGCTGATGTGGTTCATGACTTTCTTACAAGGAAGAAAAACTGCAGCTTGTTGATACCTTGAAAAGTCTTAATGTGTTAAGAACTAAGCTGTAAAAGGTTACGTCTGACCTTGGTCTCATGAAAGCACAAATTAAAGACATTCTCAATGAAGATATCTTTTCTAAAGATGCAATAGATGTTGTCGATCACAAGTTCAATGATCTCAAGACTCATGAGGATCCAGAACCATATATATGACTTCAGTTCGTGTTCGACATTGGCATAAAAGTATGTTATTGATTTTCTTTGCCTAGTAAATATTCTATTTTCTTGTTTTGTTTAGAAGAATAACTAGAGTTTGTAATAGCCATTATTATGATTACACATAGCTATGTCTAACGATTTCATCTTCATGTTTTTAGATTTATTGGTTTAAATTCTAAATTTGTTTGGAAGATTATTTTTGCAGTATTAACCCTTATAGTTCTATATATTGAAATTTCTTATGAGATATGTGTGTTTGGGTCCGTAAACTATGATTGTCCCATATCTTGTCAAAAGTAAAGTCTTTCGTAAGTCGATATTAATATATTGATAAAAGATTGAATGAACTTTTGAAAATATAAAAGTTAAGCCTATTATGTCAATTATTGATGGAAGATAGGTTAAAATCTTTTGTTTTCAAGGATTATGTCTATTGTATGTCATTGTGCAAATGGTGATGGAAAATAGAATGCCTCCTTGATTATTCCACATTATTAGGTCGATCTCTGATCCAAATTTTTTTTGTATTACTGTGTTGTTCCATAAGATGTTTATGTTAAGCTTTATCGACTGAGTTATTATTTTGGATTAGTTGTTGCTTTGTGAGGTAATTTATGTTGAGAATTTTTCAACTAAATTAATCATCTTGTTTGGTTATTAATTGTTACTCCGTAAGTTTTCTTATGTCGAGCATGACCAATTAAATTGATTAATTTTTTTGATTAATTTGGTTGTTGTTTATGGGTGAAAACTGTTTCTGCTGGTTTTGGCAAATTTGGGTGTGTGTGGATGAGAAACAAATCTAAACTCTAAACAAATTCACGACATCAGAGTGATTTTGATCCGAGAGATCAATCTATACAATTCTGGCCTAAACCAAGAAATGGTCGTTCCGGACTTGTTTCGGTCACAAAGCGAAGGAGATGGGGTTGATTTTAGGGAGGGAAGCGACAAAGGTGTTGAGATTGTGAAGGTATCGGATGTTCATGACTAGTATCATAATATTGAACTGGATTACAAGAATGTAAGCAATCAGCTCTGGTGTTTTCTGGATACGATGATAACACTTGGTTTTTCTGTGTTTGTTTGTGTTGTTTGGAAATAGGCAAAGGACCTATTTATACAAGTCATTGAGCGAAAACTATCATCTCGTAGGAAGTGGAGGAAGTTGAGTGATGGAGTAGTGGGTTGTGTAGGTGATTGCACGATCACGTCTTAGCCACTTCCCTCATCATCTTAACCGTCCATGCCTCTTGACACGTTCTTATATATGGGCGCGTTGCACGCCGCACGCTGTAAACCACCAGACCAATACTCCAATAAGTATCCCCGAGGTTGTGACATGTTTTATGTCTCGAATGATTGGATCGTGGGACCCACATGAAGTAGAATACGGTGCTAGGTTAAATAACTGGTTATTTAGAAAATCGATATTCATGAAATATCATATATACTTTATGCATGTAATGCATCGAATATAATCAATATGTATGAAGCATCACTGTTTTAAAGCTAAAAGGAGTATGTCGCGGATTAAGTGTCTTAAAATAGCTGCATGCCCAACCATATTCGAGTGATCGTTTGGAGGCGGCATGGGCCGGCCATCCCTTGGCCGATCACTCCTTGTGGTAGAGTGATGGACAGTGATCACTAAGGTGCCTCATTGGCCGTTTAACTTTTAGCCTAGGTTGTCCGACCAAGCTGGAAAAGTTGGAAGGACGAGATGATATGCAGCACATGTTTGCGACTATTGATGGATTTTAGGGTTTTAAAGAGGTGCGCAAGCATCACTCTTTAGCTTGACCGAAATCAAACATGGACAAAATTTCTGGTGGGACCGATCGGTATGCGTGTAGACGGCTTACCGGTGTACAAGTCCATGCCACATGTCTCGCGGAGGTGCGATCTAGGCCACTCAATTTGTCTGGAAAAGGTGAGTGGTCGTGATCGATTTGCGGCTGAATTCCTTTACCGCAAAGGATTTTAGGGGGCCACGGCATGCCATCTTTGGGAAAACGTTTCGAGGCGCCTGGACATGGTCCACCTTAGACGACCGGTTACATGCGCAGGTGGGCCCACGGTGATCACGTTGATGCTCTCTGGACCTCTTAGTCTATATCTATACCTCCATCCGAGGTGGAGAAGACGAATGGTCATGATCAAACTGCGACATACATGTAATGCCGTAAACCCTAATTAGGGTTTTGGATCAATCACGCGTGTGCAACTTTGGCCAAAAGTTTTGGCAGGATGTGCTCCTCCTTTGGGGAAACCGACCATGTGGGGCCCACGTTGGGCTGACGGTGAACATGCATGCACATTCCTGATGGTCCTAGGCGCGATCTAATCCATCCAAACATGTTGGTTAAGTTGGATGGTTGTGATTGTTTTAAGACATTAGTGGAATTTCCACGACCCTTTAAAGCATCACGACATCCATGGTTTGAGAAAATGTTTCGTTTCTCCATGTCTTTGTCGTGAGAAAACCGATCGGGAAAAGGACAAGTGGGCCCGCCAACGTGCGCGTTAACGCTTCTCTGATCATTCATGGGATGATCTAATCCGTCCAACCAGGCTTGCCAAGTTGGACGGTTGTGATGGTTTTAAGACTGCTATAGACATTCTACATTCGATCGAACCTCTACAAAGCAGCACAACCACCCTACTTATGGTTGGCGTTTGACGGTGCTTGGAGGTGTTCGTGTGATGTTCGACTAGCTAGGGCACAAGTGGGCCCGCCGGTGGTCATCACGTCAATCGCCTATTCCTGCTAGGGTTTGGCTAGGCTTGTTAAATTGCGCGGCCAACTTGTGTGGCCGCGATTGTTTCTGAGACTGACATGGACAGTCCATACTTTCCTTAAGGAAATCAAGCTGAAAGCGCATCGAATCGAAATTCTCTTCGTCAGAAAGTGATGTAGCCTTATAGGTATTTCGTGCATGTCTCAAAATTGGCACTTGGAGATTCATGTTACTCTGCTGAGAGGAGTGAACACTCAGTCGTCATGTCATGCTAATAACGAGAGTTCAGCAAGGAACAACACGAGAAATACTAGGCAAATCACGCATTAATTAATAATGCTAAATTCACAGAATAATTGTTATTGTTGCTGCATGCATCATTCTGGGTGAATTTGTGTATTTATTGAATTGCTTTGAATAAATAAAGCGAAGAGGTACTCATCACTTATCAAACGGCTTTTTTGCAGGTTGTCATCTCGTTAAATACTGGTTTGACAATTTTAGCCCTGAACTAAAATCCACCATCAATATTAAGTCCCCTGCCTAGCACGCAAGGGTTGCACTATTGTGGGGTAGGAAATAATATTGAAAAATAAAGATAAAACTTATGAGACAAAGTTAGATGTTACCAGGAGAGGTGGGTCGTCCTGTCCTTGGAGCATGTCACGTTCAAGAGGCGTCCAGGTGAGCGTTCCCCTACCATGATGTCGGTTGGCCCCAGGTAGATTAGGCATATAGTTGGTTGGATTCTCAAACTATTCATGACGATGTCGTAATCCCCGACTCCGATGAGGACGAGCCCTATCATGAGTAATATCCTTAAAAGGATGCTGAAGCAATTTATGAAAAATATGTTGAAGCAGCTCCCAAATAGAACGGTGATGTAGCTTTCGGAAAGCGTGTTGAAGCGGCTTCTGAAGCGAACGTCGAGGAAGCTCCTGAAGAGAGCGTTGAAACAGCTTCTGGAGCGAAAGTCGAGGCGGGTCCCGGATAGAGTATTGAAGCAGCTTCTGGAGCGAATGTCAAAGCGGGTCCCGGAGAGAGTGTTGAAACGGCTTATTCTTTTGGAGAGAGCGTTGAAGCGACTTCTTCTTCTTGAGAGAGCGTTGGAGCATCTTCTTAAGCTAACGTCGAAGCGGCTTCTGGAGAGAGCATTGAAGCGGGTCCCAGAGAGAGTGTTGAAGCGGCTTCATCTTCTAGAGAGAGCGTCGAAGCGGCTTCTTCCTCTAGAGAGAGCGTTGAAGCATCTTCTGAATGAAACGTCGAAACGGTTTCTGGAGAGAGCATTGAAGCATCTTCTGGAGGGAGGCTCCCGGAGAGAGTGTTGAAGCGGGTCCCGGAGAGAGTGTTGAAGCGGGTCCCGAAGAGAGTGTTGAAGCGGCTTCTTCTTCTGGAGAGAGCGTTGAAGCATCTTCTGAAGCGAACGTCGAAACGGCTTCTGGAGAGAGCATTGAAGCGGTTTCAGGAGGCCGGATCCTGGAGAGAGCGTTGAAGCATCTTCTTCTTCAGTTCAATTTTACCTTGCAAATTACATGCTCCTTGATTGACCATCTCTCTTGTCTTGAAGAATTCTTTGACTGACGACGAAGGAATTTTATGATGAGCCTCAGTCCCCAAGCGTGATTTATATGGTCCTATCTTGCATGGTCGGTGAGTTTACCATAATAAATATATCGCCATCTCTCCTACATGACTCTATTACTTCTCTGTGGAAAAATAAAATATGCAGATGTTCGGATTACCTCTGGTCGTAGTGGTTGTTGATATGGTGAAGCTCGGGCACTGGTATCAACAAACGAACAACGGTTCTGAGCTGCATGTGTGATCATAAGAGACTGGCAGGAAGAGGCGTGATATATATGGGTACGAACTTGGCAGTCTTCATATAGTGGTAGATCTTGTCTCGAGGGAGAAGCTAATGATGGAACTGATAGATTCCTTGATGTTGCCTCATGGAATGAAAAAGAGGGAGACAGTCCCCTGTCCATGAGTATTCACTGAGCCTTCGACTTGATGGACGTTGTCACGCTGGGTTCATGAGGCCGTCTTTACATCTGCGTTGCGTTTCATAGACATCCAGGAATATCACTGGTCTTTGATAATACGTCTGCTCTCTTGAGTATATCCTCGTCTTTGGACATCTTGGAATCATAATGATAGCGTGATTGCATCTTTCACCATCTTTGAGATGGGCAATGCTAAGCAGACCCCAGTCACACTCCTCTGCCATTATCACCTTTGGATCGTGTCTTTGAGGAGTAGGGAAGTTCCTTCATGCGAATGACTTAACTAATAGGCTCTGCAAATATGATGACGCTCTTTGCGTGCAGAATCTGTATGTACCTCTTAAGTCCCATGTGCAATCTCCTTTGGTAACACAGCTACTTATTCTACAGAAGACTAAATTCTGAAAGCGTCTCTTATTGATGTTGCACACATCGCTACCTTCTTTAGGATGCTCCATTGAGGTGTCGGCTTCAGTAGATCTGAAGATGTCCCGTGCTCGCTCTCGTCCGAGATGACATAATAGGCGAACCCTTTATGATGATTTGGATACGAAAATATTCGTTGAATATTCCGAAACGCTTCCTGTTGTAGTGCGGTCCAGACGAAACTTTACCCTTTCTTCAGCAAGGGGGTGAATGAAGAAACAAGCTGGGATAAATCAGGTATAAAACGTCGAATGTAGTTCACCTTTCCCATGAAGCTTTGGAGATCCTTCACAGTTCGCGGCGACAACATCGTGAGGATAGCTTGAATCTTGGATGGGTCCACTTTGATCCCCTTAGCAGTTACATGGAATCCCAAAAAAATTTCTGAAGAAACGCCGAAAGCATATTTCAAAGGATTCATCTTCAATTTGTATTCACGGAACCTTTAGAACACTTGTCAGAGGACTCCTGCGTAGTTCGCGCGAGCTTTTTATTAGACTATTATATCATTCACGTAGTCTTTAACTTGCTTATGCATCATGTCGTGGAAGATTACCGTCATAGCGCATTGACACGTTGCACCAGCGTTCTTTAAACCAAATGGCATTACAGTATAGTAAAAATTTTCAACGGAGTTCGAAAAGCTGTCTTACTTGCGTCATGCTCATACATCCTTATTTGATTGTAGCCGCTATATCCATCCATGAAAGAGAACATGTCGTGTCCGCTGGTAGCATCTACTAACATGTCGATGTTAGGTAGAGGAAAAACGTCTTTGGGGAAGCATCTATTCAAGTATCTCAAATCCACGCATCACCTGATTTGTCCGTTTTTTTTCACCGGAACCACATTATCCAACCAGGTCGGATGATAAATGGGTTTAATGAGACCAGCAACTAGCAACTTATGAATCTCAATCTTGATTTCCTCCTCTACCTCGTGTCTGAATTTCCTCGGAGATTGTTTGACCGACTTGGATCCAGGTATGACATGTAGATGATGGGTAATCAATTTTTCATCTAAACCGGGCATTTCTTCATATGCCCAAGCGAATATGTCCTGGTATTCTTTGAGAAGTTCCACGAGCTTCGTGCGTTCATCCGTACACAATATTGAGCTGATGGGGATAGGCCCAGGATATTCCTCATTCTTGATGTTAACGATTTCGAGCTCATCAGTTATGGAGTTGGTGCCATCTTACAGCTGTCGTGGAGCATCTAGCACTTCTTCTTGTGGTTCTTCGTTGTTGTAGCATTCCGTTGGGCGGAGAGACTGGGTACCCTGTTAATTTCTAACAGCGACGTCGGTACACGGTTTTCCCTTTCTGATCACACCTTGTCACAAAATTTCATTCCTTCTTAGTGTGAGCGTGGGCCGCGGCTTCACATGATGAAAAAGAATTGGGACGCCTTATCAGCAAAGATGTATCATGGGGCTTAGCCTTCAATGATGCAAGTCGGTCCTCCTCCTGGATTGACGCCCACGTGGGGAGTGGGATGCAATGAACTTTGTCTGATTCTCCGCGCGGAGCTTCTCTTGGTTCAAATAATTCCACTCCACATATTAGTGCGTAAGAATTCAATGATGTAGGAATACGAACGACTTATTTATTCAGCATGGTCTTCAGGCATTGGTGATCCGTCGAGGGGACAATCCTATTGTCATGAAGCCATGGTCTCCCTAGTATCATATGGTAGTCCGGTTCCTTTTCTATGACTTCGAATTTTACCTTTGATTGGACAGGCCCTTCAATGTATGCCATCGTGGTAGGATGTCACACGATCTTGCTTGGGCGAACCTTTGTCGTCCTGAGTGTCTTTATGGTAATCATTTTCGAACACGCTCCCATGTCGATGAGGGACGTCTTGAACTCTGAATCCTTGATGTGTGCAGTAACGTGTAGGGCCCGGTTGTGACCTCCTTCTGCCTTCATGTCTTCTTCTGTAAATGTAACATTATTCACAGACATCTCTGGTTTTTTTGAGGCCTCTGGACGCAAATGAGTTAAATGCACGTCAGGGGCTATCTGGTTGATTGCAGCAAACATCTCCGTCCGCTGATTCGAGGATCAGTCCACAGTGTAGAAATCTCTGTGACAGGAGAACCGCTCATATCTGATGTCATCTTGATGAGGAGATCGAGTATGCCGTTTATTATTTCTTTGATCAGGTCCATGTTCTTCGTGTGAATCTCCTACACCCGTACTAACTCGATCAATGTTGGTATTCTTCCGGTTACACCATCAGACACACCGTTGGGAAGAGAGGCATATTTATTGGAGAAGCTTCGACCGGGATTTGAACTCTTTTGAGGAGTCCTAAGACCAACCATTTTCAAATCAACCAAATGGGATTAGGTGAAGAAATTGACTTCACAACCGAGAGATTAGTCTCCCACTGTGGTCGCCAATTGTTTATGGGTGAAAAATGTTTCTGCTGATTTTGTTAAATTTGGGTGTGTATGGATGAGAAACGAATCTAAACCCTAAACAAATGCATTGCACGGGAGTGTTTTTGATTCGATAGATCAATCTATACAATTATGGCCTAAATAAATAAATGGTCGTTCCAGACTTGTTTCGGTCACAATGTGAAGGAGATGTGGTTGATCTTAGGGAGGGTAGCGAAGAAAATGTTGAGATTGTGAAGGTATCAACTGTTTATGACTTGTATCAGAATATTGAACTGGCTTGCAAGAATGTAAGCAATCAGTGCTGGTGTTTTCTGGATACGATGACAACACTTGGTTTTTTTGTGTTTGTTCGTGTTGTTTGGAAATAGGCAAAGGATCTATTTATACAAGTCATTGAGCGAAAACTCTCATCTCGTAAGAAGTGGAGGAAGTTGAGTGATGGAGTAGTGGGGTCTTGTAGACGATTGCACGATCACTTCTTGGCCCACTTCCCTCATCATCTTAACCGTACATGCCTCCTGACAAGTTCTTATATATGAGCGCGTTGCACACCGCGCGCTGTAAACCGCCAGAAAATACCCCAGTATATATCCCCCAATTTGTGATATGCTTGATGTCTCGAATGAGTGGATCGTGGGACCCACAAAAAGTAGCATACGGTGCTAGGTTAAATAACTGAGTTATTTAAAAAATCGATATTCATGAAATATCGTGTATACTTTATGCATGTAATGCATCGAGTACATTCAATATGTATGAAGCATCACTGTTTTAAAGCTTAACGGAGTAAGCCGCGGATTAAGCGTCTTAAAATAGCTGCATGCCCAACCATCTTCGAGTGATCGTTTGGAGGCCGCATGGGCGGGAAATCCCTTGTCCGATCACTCCTTGTGGTGGAGTGATGGACGGTGATCACCAAGGTGCCTCATTGGCCGTTTAACTCTTAGCCTAGGTTGTCCGACCAAGTTGGCAAAGTTGGACGGACGAGATGATCTGCAGCACATATTTGCGACCGTTGATGGATTTTTGGGTTTTAAATAGGTGCGCAAGCATTACTCTTTAGCTTAACCGAAATCAAACATGGACAAAGTTTCTGGCGGGACCGATCGGGAATGCGTGTAGACGGCTTGCCGGTGTACAAATGCATGCCACTCTGTCTCGCTGAGGTGCGATCTAGACCACTCAATTTGTCTGGCAAAGGTGAGTGGTCGTGGTCGATTTGTGGCAGAAATCCTTTGCCGCATAGGATTTTAGGGGGGGGGGGGACGACATGCCATCTTTGGGCGCACGTTTCAAGGCGCCTGGCCATGGTCCACCTTGGCCGACCAGTTACATGCGCAAGTGGGCCCACGGTGATCATGTTGATACTCTCTGGACCTCCTTAGTCTATATCTATACCCTTCATCCGAGCTGGCGAATACGGATGGTCATGATCAAACTGCGACATATATGAAATGCCGCAAACCTTAATTAAGGTTTTGGATCAGTCACGCGTGCAGAACTTTGGCCAAACGGTTTGGCAGGTTGTGCTCCTCCTTTGGGGAGACCAACCGTGTGGGGCCCACGTTGGGCTGATAGTGAACATGCATGCACCTTCCTGATGGTCCTAGGCGCGATCTAAGCCATCCAAATATGTTGGTTAAGTTGTATGGTTGTGATCGATTTAAGACATTTGTGGTATTTCCACGACCTTTTAAAGCATCACGACAGCCATGGTTTGAGCAAACCTTTCGTTGCTCCATGGTTTTGTCGTGAGAAAACCGATCAGGCAAGGGATAAGTGGGCACGCCAACGTGCGCGTTAACGCTTCTCTGATCATTCATGGGATGATCTAATCCGTCCAACCAGGTTTGCGAAGTTCGAAGGTTGCGATGGTTTTAAGACTGCTCTAGACAGTTTACATTCGATCGAACCTCTACAAATCAGCACGGCCACCCTACTTAGGGTTGGCATTTGACGGTGTTGGGAGGTGTTTGTGTGATGTTCGACCGTCTAGGGAACAAGTGGGCCCTCCGGTGGTCATCACGCCAATCGCCCATTCCTACCATGGTTTGATTAGGCTTGTTAAATTGCGCGACCAACTTGTGTGGCCGCGATCGTTTCTGAGACTGACATGGACAGTCTAGATTTTCCTTAAGGAAATTAAATACGTTCGATCGAGCTGTAAGCTCATAGAATCAAAATTCTCTTCGTCAGAGAGTAATGTAGCCTGTACGGGTATTTCGTGCATGTCTCAAAATCGGCACTTGGTGATTCATGTTACTATGCTGAGAGGAGTGAACACTCAGTCATCATGTCATGCTAATAATGAGAGTTCAGCGAGGAACAACACAAGAAATACTAGGCAAACCACGCATTAATTAATAATGCTAAAATTCACAGAATAATTGGGATTGTTGCTGCATGCACCATTCTGGGTGAATTTTGTGTATTTATTGAATTGCTTCGAATAAATAAAGCGAAAAGGTACTCATCACTTATCAAACGGCTTTACCCTTTGCAGGATGTCAGCGCGTTAAATACTGGTTTTACAATTTTATACCTGAACTAAAATCCACCATCAACAGTTGTGTATTCCGATTAGATTAGTTATGGGTTCTCTTGTGATTAATCTAATTGAGTATTTTTGAGTCTCCATAAGTCACTTATGTTGAGCATTTCCGAATAAACTAATCATGGGTTCTCTTGTGGTTAATCTAATTGATTATTTTGGATTTAAATTCATACTTGTATGTGATTTGTTATGTCCAAAGAAATCTTTTTTTTTTCGAAATTAAGGTCGCACTTGTTGTTCTTTAGGGAATGACATATTATGGGGGAGAGTTCTTAATTGAACTTGTGCTTAATTGACAAATCTTTGTGGGGAATGCGATTGTTGAATATTACAGGGGTTATCTGGTATCTTTAAACTCCTTGATTAATGCATTTAGCTTCGGCTTTATGATTGCATCTATATAAGTTGATATTTTTGCTTTCTTTTGGTCAAGAAATATCTATTTCGGAAATTTCATTATGATCTCGTTCTTGTACCTTTGCCAATTTTATTGACAAAAAAGGGGAGGATTAATATGTAGTTCACACTACAAATACATATGGTTTTCAGATCATTATGTAAGGGGGAGTGGTTTCCATGTGAGATGGAGTATTTACTAGGGGGGGTGATACATATCACCATAGTATTGTTGTTAAATTTGTGATACAATTGAACTTTGACGATGTATATGATACTATGACACTATATAACAATGATTGAGAACTATTATTTTCTTGTTGTTATAACTCCGGATTTTGAACAACGATGATGTTCAACTTACAACCTTTGGTATCATTGGAGTACTTGGAAGCGATGAAGATTTCGAGTAGTGTTGAAGATTATACATGTGGAATATGAGCTACAAAAGTTGTATTTTTTTTTTGTATTTCATATGCATTAATAGTTTTTTCACTAAAATTGAAAAAGGGGGAGATTGTTAGAGCATTGCTCGGTCGAACTCGCATGCGTTGTTATCTCAAGCATGTTTATCAATGTTAGTGATCAAAATTATAAGTCTTGATTTCTAGCCTACTATAGCTAAAGGTCTCGAACTAGGATAGAAAGTGTAGTTGAGATCAAGAACTCCATGGAAATCATCATACAAGACGAAGGACAACTCAAGGAACTGGTGGAACTTCATCGGCTAAAAGGTATGTGGAGACTTGAACTTATCTATCACTCAAAAATATATTTACTCCATATACTATTCTTGAGACGAAAGTCGTTTGCATATATAGACTTTGTTTATACACATTTGCTATTTCGAGCCGAGTTTAACTCGCCTATCTATTTCTCGAAATATGTGTTGGTAACCTTTTGCTTTAGCCAAATTCATCTTTACCCTAGTGACGAATTCCATGTTATGTTTCAATCACTTTGAAAATTGCTCTGACGAAAAATGGTTTGTGAATAACGACTATATAACGTCCTCTGAGAATGTTTCAATGATTGAAATGAGAGTTTGGATTATATAACCATTAGTGGATATAAGCATTATCATGGAAACACATATATGTACAAGTCCTATTCCTTGAACCAAAGTTTGCGAACTTTAATGATCAAGGGAACCGGAGGTGGCGTGATCCAAGTCCGCGAACTGGCAAGTTCTCGATCCGAGAATTTATGCTGGAGTTTGTGAATTCCTTCCATGAACTTAAGTCCGCGAACCCAGTCCGCGAACTTGAGTTGGTTATATCTAAAATCGGTTGTTCTTGAACTCATGTTTATATAAACTAAAGAATGCTTTTTCAAACCATTGCTATAAAGTTCATGAACCAATTCGATTGAATCAAGCCGTTTTTGCTTCGACTGTGTCTTGTGCAGTTACATAAGATCTAAGCAATTGAACAACTCTCTAACTAGTTCATTTTAGTCATTTGAACTAGTTATGGTGAATAAGAATATGGTTGATATGAAATTACTCATATGGCTAACCATTTGGTTAAGTATTGTTGAACCAACAAATGTTCATGTTTGGGTACGTTTACATAAACTCGAAATAGCTTAAATCTAATCAGTTGTCATCTAATGGAGAATATTGAATGCTTTGTTACCAATCTAACATTGATTGCAAACCCTGATTTGAAAAACTATATAAGGGAGAACTCTAGCAACTGGGAAACCTAATCCCCGCACCTTACATATAATACTAGTTGCATAAGCTAGAGTCGATTCTCCTTTAACCCTGGGTTTTCTTCCCTAAACCAGGTTAACGACTTAAAGACTTTATTGGGATTGTGAAGCCATACCGATACTACTTTCTCGTAGTTATGTGATATGATCTTGTTGTTTCTATCGTACGAGTACAATCGTAAGGACTGGCTTGAGATTGATATCTCCGATAGGCAAGATAGAAAAGTAATCACAAACATCTTCGCTCATCGTTTGTGATTCCGCAATATCTTTTTTCGATGCGTCGATTAAGATTATTGTGAGGTGATTGATAATACTAGGATGTTCTTCGGGAATATAAGTCTGGTCTATAAATTGGTTCATGTTCACCTTAATTTATCAAAAGACGGAACAAAAATCGTATGTATATTCGTGGGAGACAGATTTATCTATTACCGTAGACTTTTCTGTGTGATACAGATTTGTTTATTAAAGTCTTCGAATTTGGGTCGTAGCAACTCTTAGTTATGGGTGAGATATGCTAAGGGAATCAAATACGTAGCATCTTTCTGGGATCAGAGGCGTATGAGCGTAATTGTACCTTGGATCAGTGTGAGATTGATTTGGGTTCAACTACAGTCCAGACGGAAGTTAGTTTGGAGTAGGCTAGTATCTATAGCGGATTAATACAGTGTGTGTTCAATCTGGACTAAATCCCGGGGTTTTTCTGCATTTACGGTTTCCTCGTAACAAAATTCTGGTGTCTGTGTTATTTTTTTTCCGTTTTTATATTTTGTTATATAATTGAAATATCACAGGTTGTGCGTTATTCAATCAATTAGAATATCCGACCTTTTGGTTGTTGATTTAAATTAATTGACACTTGGATATTGGTCTTTGGTACCATCCAAGTTATCTCTCTAGTATTTGATAAAGACTCGCAGATTTCTATTTGCTTGAGTATATATCAAATCGAGAGATTGAGATATAAACTCTTTGATATAATTTTTATATAGATTGAGTCTGACTGTCTAGTTGATTCTCTAGAAAGTATATTGGAGTTTTTCCATACATATTGTTGAGCGAAATATTGGGTGTGGTTGTTGTACCCCCGCTTTTTCATATACGACTTTCGTCTCAAATATGATATAGAGTAGATATAGTTTTGAGTGATAGATAAGTTCAAGTCTCCACATACCTTTTGTTGATGAAGTTCCACAAGATCCCCTTAGTAGTTATTCTTCTTCAATCGATGAACGTCTTGAAGTCTAATGCTCAACTACACTTTTTATCCTGATCTGATACTGAGATATAAGTAGACTAGAAATAAAGACTTACGAATTTGGCAACTAAACTTGACAACAAGTTTGAGATAGAAGCGCTTGCGAGTTCGAACGAGCAGTGCACTAACAAACACAATCAGATTGTGTTGAGTTGTCCATTAGATTTCTCACAACTAGAATCCTGCATGGAATTTGTAATATCTTTATTTACGAGATATTTAGTACAAATTATTTTTCTTCGAGATTTTACCTTAACCTTACAATCAATCAATCTTTTAGAAGAAGAAGAGTTAACTTTGCGTACATCATGATTGGACTTTTGGACAAGTAAAAGAACATTTTCCAAACGACTAGTCTTCCAATGAAGTTTTTTTTGACATACCTTAGTATGTATTTGTACTTGAAATATTGTGTGAGTTTGTGATCCTCAATGGTACAATAAGGACATGTTGGTTTGGAGATTGATTCAGGAGCGACATTAGCAACTAAACATAGAGTACCTGAAACATTAACATAATTTTTATTAGTACACGAAAAATCCATAACATCCTCCAATGATTTTGATGAAGAGTCATCAATTAAATTATCAAGATTGATATGATAATTGCTTCTTTCATCAAAATCGATAATTTCTCCCAAGAGAACTTTGCGATTTTTATTTATCTTGAATGACGGGGAAAGCTCAACAAGCAAACAAGATCGGGATACTCGAACTATCAAGATAAAAGATAGTTGGACTTGGATTCACGAATTCCTATGAAGTCTTTTTAGTCGCTAAACCCTAAAAGAATTTGAAGGAGAGGACGACTCTAGTTTACAACTAGGACACACAAAGATAGTGTCGGGATTCAAATATCCTAGTTGTTTGAGGTTCCCCTTTTATAGACTTTCAAAGTATAAATTTCTTTAGGTTTAAGCCAAGATAACTTTGGTACCAAGCAAACAATATCCACCGTTATATGAAACTTTGAACTGTGATTGACATATCAAGACATACACTCTGGTAGACATTGTTCATAAACGGTAAGCTGAAACTAGCCGATAAGCTTAAATCATTTTCATAAACACATAGACTTTAAGTTGGAGTCACAACTATAGGTTATAATGTGATCAATCATGTCTATATAGTGTTCTTAGAGATTTATTCAAATGCTAATTATATCATAGAAATAATTTTATGTGCATCTGAAAATATCCGACAGGGTAAGTACGTGTACCAGATACGTGTACTCAACCTTGTTCGTGACTATATTTGTCATGGTATATGTACCGGGTATGTGTACCCTTATGACATATATAAGTTATGAAACATATAGAAATTTTTCGGTTTGCGTACCGGGTGTGGAATACCACACCAGTTTCAAAACCAACGATTCTTTTTGGTATGCATACCTATTCAAGGTTCACGAGTTCACAGAATTTTTTTGGTATGGATACCGGGTATGCATACCACTAAGTCACTGTGCAACTACTCTGGTACGTGTACTGAGTACATGTACAGCAGCTCCGGACATGTGAAAGTTTTCCCAGTTTGTGAAATTGGTATGCATGCATATTTTCATGTATCCATGTTTTCATTAGTTTTATATTTCTCTCTAAATCAATTCGAAACATTCCCAAATAACATCAATGATATACATCACTATTTCAAGCTATTTTGGAATGATAATTCTTGAATCACAATTTAGATTATGAACAATAAATTGTTCTTAACTGAAATTCATAAAGTATGAACAAATGTTCATTAACCTTAGTCATGTATATTTCGTGAACTAATTACCAAGATGAACTTGACTCGAAATTCTTGATATTCTTACGGTAGTCTAATTAGTTATGCGACAACGTCTTATAGATAAAAAGATGAATATAACTTGAGGATTAGGTGGTTCATTATTCAATTACCTTTTGGTGAAGAAGTTCTCCAAAAGCTTCGTTTGATCTTCGACTTCAAACGGTATAACACAGTGATGTCCAATTCTCAACCATATATTTCCATCCTAGTCCGAGACTTAACTAATTGTAGACTAGAAATCAAGATATAGTTTGACAAGAAGCTTGAGATATAAATACTTGTGAGTACGACCGACCAATGCTCTAATACTGAGAAGATTAGAAATATTGTTTTCCAAATATGAGAGAAAAAAGCCCTAGGTTCTGAAGGTTTTGGTCTCTTCTACCAGAAGAATTAGGATATAGTGTGAAAAGTTGTTGTTGATATGACACAAACTTGTTTTCAAACATGGCGCATTGCTAATTTTTTTGATCATACTATTATTTTTATGATTCCTAATGTTCCATTGGTTTAGTTATTCTCTTAGTATAGACCTAATGCGCCGTGTAATTTTATTTATAAATTTTTGTTTTAAACTTAGGCCAATAGAGTAAAACCTTTTATGGACTTATTGATTTCTCAAAATCAGAATGCTTTTGTTCCAAAAAGGAGCATCCATGATAATATCCTTATTTTTAATGAGGTTATATACAATGTTAATCTTCACAGAGAAGAACAAGGTATAATAACCATTAAGTTTGATATGTCTAAAGCCTATGATAAATTAGAATGGTCATTTCTTGAGAAATTTTTAACTAAAATGGGTTTGTCTGTCCATTTTTGATCAAGTTGATCAACCAATATTTGTGTATTGTGTCTTATTTTGTATTTTTAAATTGTGTCCTAACTGGGTTAATTAGTCATGAGGGAGGTTTGAGATAGGGATATCTTCTATCTCCATATCCTGACATTGTTTGTTCTGAAGCTCTGTCATCTTATATAGACTCTCTGACCAGAAATTACCTAGTTGAAGGTATTAGGGTTTTCAAGAATTCTCATAACATTACTCACCTTCTTTTTGTTGATGACTCTTTTCTGTTTTCTAAAGCAAATGTGAAAGGTTTTCAAACCATAAAAGACTATCTGCAAAAAAATTTGTTTAGCTTTTGACCAAGATTTTTTTTTTTTTTTGATAAGTCTGGCATGTTGTTTTGTAAAAAGATCATACTAACTGATGAACCAGTTGTCTTGCATCCTCAACATTCATATTCGTGATCTATGTGAAAAATACCTTGGAACACCTATTGCATTTAAAGCCTCAAAAATTCGAACTCATATGGGTATTTTGCAGTTTGTGGATGCAAGAATCCCTTCCTGGTTTCATAGATTCCTCTCTTATGTTGTTAGGACTTATTTGGTTAAACACATTGGTCAACATATCCCTTTATACTATATGAGAGCCATTCTGATTCCTAAATATTTGTGCTAGAAAATAGATTCTCATCTATGTAAATTTTGGTGGGGGAAACTTTAGATTCTAAAGATAGAAAATCTACTTGGTTGGGATATCTTGTGCTTTCCTAAGTCTGGATTAGGATTAGGCTTTAAGAAATCCAAGTGAAGTAATTTTTCCATGTTGGTTAGGAATGCTTGGAATATCATTGAGAATCCAAATTGTCTGCTAGGTATTGGTAGGAATAGAAACCTACAATTATACTAAACCGCAAGTGCACGATGTCAACAATGTAAACAGGGCAAATACGGGTCCAACCCACAGAGACTAGAGCAGTATGAAGTTGAATTCAAAACTTTAATTTACTAATTCAAATTAAAGGGTTTGTCGAAACGACTGGATGTTGGCAAAGATCAAAGTAGACAAGTGAAATGGAAATACGGATGCAATGAGTTGAAAACAGTCAACTAAGAGGCACTAGGGCAGTTTAGTCCACCACTTAACCTCTACTAGAAATTCAGCTGCAGGAATTTTTTTTCCCCTTATAACGGATCAGCGGTGAAGATACGAGTCTTTCGCTTTTCCAAAGGGGTTTCACAGATAGATAGTTTAACGTCAACTAAAGCATTAATCCCTAGTATTAGATGTCTTCTTATGGCACAACGAATCAAAGATTAAAGGTATCAAATAAACATAAGTTGATGCTACAAAATACATGTGTTCTAACAACCTAGGATACATTATATACTAGGTGAAATTAGTACATTGCAGCTCAAAAGTTAAACATCTCTTAACTCAGTATAACACAACAAGAACAATAACTAAAACATGAATCATCTAGTAGTAACTTAAGGGCTTCATCTATGCCCTAGTTTGATAAATTAGAACATGATAAAATCAGGAGAGAAGTTAATTTCAATTAGATATAAAACCATAGATGCAATTGAACTATATTCTTTTGCAAACTGATTTCTCAAGAACAAAGGAAAATACTTAAGTGTTTCCAGACCACACTCTCTTACTCACTTCATGCCTTCTACACAACACAACAACCCCCATTTATACACAAATTTTCCCTCTCATTTTTCTCCACACAACCAACAGATACAAACAAAACAAAATTCTGAGATTTCTTGTAACTCACCACTGATGTAGTTTTTCTTCATGCATGTGTATCAGCTGCACTTATCTTCATCAATGATTGATGCTATTGTTTTTGAATTCAGACCTAATTTCCAATTGCGTAATCATCATAGCCACCCTATTTGCTAGTTGCCTGATGTTGTTGATGATGTTTGCAGAGAGTAACAAAATCAAATCCCTAGTTTGTTGATTTTGTTGCTTTTGAAAATCAAACATCTGACCTACTCTTGCACTATTAGTAGCCTAGGGTTAGGTTGAGTTGAGGATATAAAGGGAAGGAAACTAGACTGACAAAAGGGAAAGGATGGTGAAAGAGATTAGGATTTGACAGATTGAAAGAGAAGGAGACAGAGGTGGTGATGGACTGGTGGAGAGACATGAAGGAGCTGTTCTGTCGGGAAGAAGAAGAAAGTGAATCTAGGGTGGTGTTTGGATTTTGTTCGACTAAGGGAAGATATTGTAGGTGTTAGGGTGTTGGGCAGGTATAGCGAAGTCTGATGTACGAATTGGAGACGTCGTTGGATGTTGTGCAGTTGTATAAAATCTGACGAATCAGGGTGAAAACGGGTTTGGGTCTTGGATCTTGGGTTAAGCTTCTTTTCTTTAACTCCCACATGGGTATCACTTGGATTATGGCCCAATGATTTCTTCTTATTACATTTCTGGTTCACTAACAGGTTCATTAGCTTCACAAGTCTGCTGGCACCCTGGATGCCTTCTCCACTACTCGCGTCTGCCTAACACCGACTTGTTATCTAGCTCGACAAGGAATTGTAGCTCCACTTCCTTCATATTCCATGTTTAGACTATACTTCCATTCCCATGTCATTACAGAACAAAAATTAGGACAATTGCCACACATTTTACTCGCAACAAACAAGAACTACAAAATATACAATTTGACACAAATGCAAGCAATCAGTGCAACAAAGTATCATAATCTACAAAACAGTAAGAATATATACAATATTAGGTGTCTATCGCCGAAAACTTGGTAGGCTAATAAGATACCTACAATTATAAACTGCAAGTGCACAGTGTCGATATGCAACACAGGGCAAGCACATGTCGATCCACATGGACAAGGTGGATGTTGAGTTGAAACTATGGCCTTACTATAATTGATTCAATCCAAATAGTAACAAAAAGGGGTTTTGCTTGCGTCGATACGACAAAGTGATGGATGCTTATACAAAAGAAATGAGATTACAGAGCAACAAATGGTAAACTAGAGCTTCAAATTCACCTCCTAAACGCATAGAAATCCCTAATTTGATATACTATCTCCCCCTTCAATCAAGGAGCCATAGAAGTTCTAGCCTCAAACTACCTTGAAGATGTGATATACGCACTAACAAAGATGATGATTTAATCTCAGCAAAAGATGTCAATCCCTATAATTACTTGTCTTTCTAAGGCACAAGAAATCACAGATTGAACTAAAAACAGTTTACATAGGCTTGAATATTGACAAAGAGTTAATCCAACTACCTAGGATGCTTGAAATACAAGGTGAAAGCAATTTACCAAAATTCAGAAACTAATCATTCTTTTAATTGAAATCCCATAGAGAAAAACAAGTATAATCAAACATGAGGAATTCTAATTATTAAAGAGGTTTCATCTCTGCCTTAACAAATAGTTTTAGAACATAATACACAGTAAAATTAAACCTAAACTACTAATGCATGCACCGGCTACTCCAGGCTTGCTTTTCATCAACGACCCCTCTCCCAATTTATACAAGTTTCCCCCCCTTATTCCTCTATGTGTAGCACAAAATAACAATAGAAAATCAGCCAAAGCCAACACTTACTGTTGTTACCATCATGAAATTCTGACAACCAACACCCCTTTCATTGCATGCTGTGAAGATAAGATTAGAATGTTCTTCATTTTTGTTCTCAACTCAAGCTACCCTAGCTACTGATAGCTCATCGTCAATTAGGGTTAGTGTGAGATGGATATAAGAATTAGAGTACAAGTTGAACATCTGATTGATAGAGAAAGATGAAAATAGGGTATGGGTTTTTCAGAGAAAGAGAGGTCGGCGTTGCTGGTGGTTTGGCAGTAGAGATGGAGTTGATTGATGGAAATGGGAAGGTTGTGAACTGATATTTTGCAGAGGGTGGAAAAGATGCGAACGAAATGGAAAGGAGTGTTTGGTTCTGCTCGATTAGGGGAAGGATATAGGATATTCAGGTGTGAGTCGGGAGTATCAAACGTTGATGCGCAGTGTGGAGATTCCTTGGATGCTGAGCATCTATATCAAATCCGATGGCTCTGACCTGAATAGGGCTTGGGTCTTGGTTCTTCTCTTCCGGGCTCATGTCTTCTTCAAAGACAATATATCAAGCCCACTTCTAGTTTTGAGACGTGAAAACAACATTCTTCACTAGCGGATAAGGTGCAAAATACATTCTTCACTGCCTTCTAGCGCGAGTCTTTGTTGTCTCTCTTCCATTGCCACCAATTCTCTGCTCTTCTAGTTTCTCCATTCATCCAAGCTATATTTACTACCTAAAAACACAAAATTAATTAGTACAAATATTTATTCTTGAAAACAAATAAAATACAGAATTTGGGATAATATATGATTTTAAAGCGCAAAAGATGAGTTAATTTCCAAGAAAAAGATATAGAAATATGCAATATTTGGCACTCATCAAGTATTACTCTTATAGCTAATATTTTCTGAGACTGATTTTTGAAATGTTAAATGCGCTAGTAGCTACTCATGGATTCAGAAATGTCTGCATACCATAAAAGAGCTTATTAAACCCTTTTTTCTCTTGGATAGTAAGAGATGTGCAATTCATTGACCCTTGGAGTAATAAATGGATACCAAATTTGGGTTCAACTACTACTAATCTCTTGGTCCATCAGAACCATAATGCTAAAGTTTTTTACTTCTCTAATCATGATATCAAAAACTTGGAATATTAGTATACTATACACTCACTTTAATAATGCTTATGTTAATAAGATTGTCACAGTTCTCTTAAACTAGTTATGCACTCCATATAGGAGGGCTTGGGTGCTTTCAAAGAATGACAAATTTTCTTCTAAATATGCTTACTTAAGGTCTCAGAGGGTTTAGACCCTCCCCTTGTAGTAAAATTCAGAAGGGCATTTGGAAACTTAAAGTCCCAGACTGTATTCAGATTTTAATTTGGAAAACAACTAAAAATGCCATAAATTATGGAATTCTTCTTTATACCAGAACGCCTATGGCTTATGTTGATTGTCCTAGATTATAGAATTGTTCTTCATACCAGAATGCCTATAGCTGATGTTGATTGTCCTATATATTTTGACCCTCATAAATTTGTCATGCAAGTTTTTGTGCTATGTCGTTTCACTAGTCATGTTTGTTTTTTATATTTTATTTATGTGGACACTTCTGTTTTTCTCGATAAACAACTGCATGAGTGGCTTGTGTTATGGATGGTGGATCATGATAGTAGATTACATGATGGATGTCAGTGTTTATTTGCTATTATCTTATGGTCTATTTAGAGTATAGGAACAATATGATTTTTAATGATAAGAAAGAGACTCATTCTGTTGTAATTATAAGGTCCATAGCTATGTTATTGTCTAGAAAACCTAAGTTACGAAATCCCACAAGTATTACTGTCAGTATTCATGTTGAACATCCATTTGATCCCCATCAAAGTCTGCATTGAACCCCTCACAAACTAATGGATAAATTGATGCCTTCCCCCATTTGGATTGATAAAATGTAACAACTATGGTGTTTTTGATGATATAACCATGGGTAATGGTGCAAGGTATGTGATGAGAGATTTTACAAATAAAGTCTCCTTTTGTGCTTCAATGGTGTTTGTTTGTTTGAAGTTGATTATGCCTTTGAAGCTGAAGCTAGGGTTATCTGGGATGCTCTAAAAAATGTTGTTGAACAAAAAACATACTCATGCCATCATTGAGAATGATGCAAAGGACCTGATCGACCAAATCTCTATTGATAGAGATCAATCGACGGATGCTAACTTTAAAGACATTTTATTTTACTTTTCTAGTTTGTTGCCTCTATTTTATTATTTATGTAATTCTATAGCTCATGCTTTAGCTAAATATGTTAAAATTATCTTTACCTCTCCATGGTCTGGTCTGTACCTCTGATCTGGCTTATGCCGATGTTTGAGGGGGATCATGCGTCTCTTTAAAGGCCTTTGAATTGAAATAAAATTAAGAAAACGAGCTAGTCCATGAGTGTGTTGGTGTGATATAGGAGACTAGCTAGTGTTATCATCTAGTTCGGATTTGGGGAATGGGAAAATAAATAAAGGAGGAAAAATAAAGTAAAGTTTGTTATTAATTTTTTTTAATCTTTTTACAAGTCTTTTTGTTTTGGGAATACAGTCCTTGAGCGAAAATAAGGGCAAAATCGAAATACGCTTGGCAGTTAAGCTTCGCTATCCTTAACCTTTCTTCTTCTTCGTCTCTTCATAATTTCCATTTGTTTCTCGCTCTTCTTTTTAGTTTTTAGAAATTCTGACTCAAACTTCGGACAAATATAATGTTCTCTTCTCCTGCTTTCGTACAACCCCAATCTTGATTCTGATTAGATCTATCTTGCTCTAATATTTTCAGATCTGTATCTCTTAACTCAAGAAAAAAAACTTTTTTTTTTTGTTTTGGTTTTAGCCATGGAAATGGCTCCAATTTCCTCGAGTCCTCGTACTGTAGAAGACATTTTTAAAGATTATAGTGGTCGTAGAGCTGGTATCGTCAGAGCTTTAACTTACGGTGGGATGTTGTTGTTGTAAAATCTCTCCTTTATAAACCTAATTTTTACTGATCCCGATCTCTTTTTCTGTGTTAGCTTAACTTCGTTTTGTGTTTATTTTTCTTCTTTCCAGATGTCGATGAGTTCTACGCCCTTTGTGATCCAGGTAAATAAAATAAACTTAGACCTAATTTTTTTTTTGTAATTTATGGTTTGGTGATAGGAAGGTGTTTGCTTTACGGATGAGGTTAGGTGGTAATTTTGTTCGAAATTAGGTCAATTTACGTGAAATTAGGTCAATTTTGTTTTGGGTTTTTCAGAAAAGGAGAATTTGTGTTTATATGGACATGCAAATGAGAGCTGGGAAGTTACTCTACCAGCTGAAGAAGTACCACCGGAGCTACCTGAACCAGCTTTGGGGATTAACTTTGCTAGAGATGGAATGAACCGTAGGGATTGGCTTTCCCTGGTTGCTGTTCACAGTGATTCTTGGTTGCTTTCCGTTGCTTTCTATCTTGGAGCTCGTTTTAACCGTAATGAGAGGTTCGATTTGTTTTTGTTTTTCGTTGAATGTTATGCTTTATGTTCATGTTTTTTTGTATACTGTCTGGAAGATTTGTTCTCAATTACTTGAGCATGTCGGCGTAGTTTGCTTTACGTTATGAGTCCAATGTGGCAAATTTATGAGTTTATGTTGGTCCACAAGTTGCATCGTGTTTAAAAACGATTTCTATTGGTTCTGTAATGAGAGACAAATAACGACTATGTTATATGTTTTACTGGAAAGCATCCCCATACGCTTGAGGATGACATGTTGATGTAAGGGTGTCCATCTTCTGCATTTATGTAGTCGTTAGTTCAAGTCTGTTTTGGAGTTTCCTCGTGTTTGTTTAAGAGATTCTAACAGTTCTAGACAACTCTCACTCTGGTAGCATGAGGATGACATGTTGATTGCACTATTATGCAATTAAGGGTCTAACATATTTGTGTGAAAATTGGTTTTGTACCAGTTGGAATTTAATTGGCGAATTTAATTGGCTGGTTAACGCTTGCTAAATGGGCTTTATTGTGGTGTTTTTTTAGGATTTTTTTTTTAATATTTGGTTCCACTAGGATGGTATCTTATAATGCGATTCAGATGAGAAACATGTTTTACAGAAATCTCAGATATTTGCTGATTTCACATGTTTTTAGTGTTTGTGTGTGGCAATTAAAGTTACATTAACAGAGAATACTTTTATTAGGAATACTCTTTCAGCATTGTTTACTTTCTTTAATGTGTCCAATGTGGCATATGCCATGTAACTATAAGTTTAAGTTGGTGGAGAAGTTGTCTGGTCTTTGTTGGAATGATGCTAGACTAATACCTCTTGTGCTATGCGTGTTTGTATTTTAACTAGCCCTGGAACCATAAGGATGTTACGTTGACATCTGAATTCTGCTTTTAAATATTTAACATATTTGCATACATGGTTTTGTCCAAAATGGGATCTTAAGATTAGTTAATGCTTGGCAAAATGGATTTTAATTTGTTTTAGTTTATTTGCCATCTGTTTTTGGTGATACCTTAAAATCTACAAGGATAAGAAAATGCTTTAACGTGGATTTTCCTAATATCAGCTGGCTCATGTGTTTCTAGTGTTCATAACTGGTATTGTAAAGTTCATTAACAGATAATACTTTTATAAAGAAACTTTCTTTGAAAGTAATAAACAGATCGGAACGTGTATTAGTGTTACATTTTGTTCTTGCATTAATTTACGTGTTAACTCTTCAGATGTTACTGATGTAAGCTTTTTCCCTAACTTCTTCAATAGTTCTTTAAAACCCAATAGCTCCATCTCTAGCTAGGTAAATGAGAGGCTAAACTTCGTGAATGGTGTCACATGATCCATTAGAAGGATCTCGCTAATAACAATAAGTGTTCGAAATTTGCTTGGAAGTACGATGAACATAAAACATCATACTATGTTGCAGTATAACAGTATTGGCTTGTTGCGTGGGGATGAGCTTGGTTTTGGTGATACTGCTAAGCAGCTTTGTTTGCCAGATGAAACTATTATCTTAAGGAAATGCGGTGACGGGTACGGGTACCATGCAACCCCACTGAATATGCAGTTAAAGACCTAAAGTCTGATGCTATGATCATGGAAGCAACGCTTGAAAATCTGTAACAGTATTCATGTTGTGGTTGTGTGCAGCCCCGTTCCCGTCATTCCCTGCTCTAGTACTTACAGGATATCTCTGCCTTTTTCTTGATTTTGTTTAGGGGGTTAGAATATCTGAAAATAATGGCATTTAGAGCATCTCTTGCATTTAAACAGCTGGCCCATCTGGAAGTGGGCAAGTCTTACATGTAAATAACTTGTTATCTGTAATCAGACAGGTCTTACACGTAAGCATTTACTTATTTTGGCAAGTCATGCCAGAAGCATAGATAAAGCTTTCTGTCAACCTTATAAGTAGCGGTGTGCATTATATGAAGCTTTTGTAGTCTTTACTCACTACTCAATCTTCGCTTGTTTGACAGGAAGCGTCTTTTCAGCTTAATCAATGATATGCCCACTGTCTACGAAGTTGTAGCAGAAAGGAAGCCTGTAAAGGAAAAGCCTAGTGTGGATAGCGGAAGCAAATCTCGACTCAGCACAAAGGTGAGGGTTGGGATAATACTAATTTATATTTCATTCTCGTATGAAACAATTTCTATAACTACCTTCCATAACTTCTCTGTGTTTCTCAACAGAGATCTAATGACGGACAGGTGGTAAAACACAATTCCAAACATGCCGACGAAGCTTATGGAGAGGACGAGGACGAACACAGTGAAACCCTTTGTGGAAGTTGTGGAGGTAATTACAATGCAGATGAGTTTTGGATCGGGTGCGATATTTGCGAGAAGTGGTTCCATGGAAAGTGTGTAAAGATAACACCTGCTAAAGCTGAGACAATAAAGCAGTACAAATGTCCTTCCTGTAGCAGCATGAAGAGAGGCAGGCAGTTGTAGAGTCACACAGACGATGACCCAGGTGGGGTGGAATAGTTACCACAAAAATATGGTGGCTGACATTGTAGTAGATTAGCTGTAGAAGCATCATCTAAGTAACGGACTGGCGTCTTTTTTCTTTTTTTTTTGCCTCTCTTCTCTTCTTCGTTAGCTAATTTCTGGTGTTTGTGGTTTATATTATATGACCAATGACCAATGCTTTTAGGAGGGGGATTACTTCCGAGAGAGTACTCTTTTATCTCTGTTATTTTGATCATTCTCTATATATTGTTAGATTGTTGTATAACTTACTATTTGCTTATATACTGGGGATGATGAAGAATGGAACCTTGTTGCTAGATAGCCTAGATTTGGTGAAGTTTTGGGAGCCCCCAATAACTCCTAAACCATCATCTCAGATATTACCAGTAATTGCATGTGCAACTAGCAGTACTACCAGTAACGCCTATATTTCATCAATATCTTGTCCGTCAGTCATGGAATTTGACGAACCACATATATATATTGATTTGTCAAACTAAAGTTAACTGGTTGAACTTCAACCACGGTTAGTAATTAAGTACTAATAAATCTTGTATTCAGCACAGTTACAAACTGTTTATAGTTTGATTCCGATTCTACGGTTCTGATTCTTCTCTTTGATGATCATGCTGGTTTGTTACAATCTTACCTCATCCTTTTGTTCGTAGATATATCTACTATAGAGCATTCATAGATAGACAGCTTGTAGTTATCGGAGTTTTTCCATCTATGGGTAGAAAAACAAAACAAGTGTGCCCCACATGATTGGGGTAAAGGGTCCCACGTGAGGAAACCGAAGGGAAGGAAGATGTCATTTGGGTCCACACGGGAGATTATGATGAAATATAGGCGTTACTGGTAGTACTGCTAGTTGCACATGCAATTATTGTCATTGCGGATGCCATCATGCTAACCTTATTGGAATTGCCTCCTTGTCATTCTAACCGGCACCAATGGAGTGAGTGGTATCCTATGGACGAATACCAACTAAAAGATGTGTTCTTTCCGTTTACCAAACTAAAGAAAATCTAATGGTTCTCATTTGGTATGACAAGTTATTTTGAAAACTGATCCCCTAACTTGGAATAGTTGCCTACTGTTCTTCAGTATAGTAAGGATGTTATCAAGAATCACCTGATGTAGTCTTTCACTCATCTTGAAATTTGTACGCTTGTATCTAGAGCTAATAAAATATTATCATTACCACCAGGAACGGGCCTAGTAAGGGGCTAAAGGAGATTATAGCCCGTCCCTAATTTTTGGGTAAAATTTTTTTAGTATAGAAACTTAGGTTAAATTTTATGTTTAGCCCATATATTAATTGTATTTAGCTAAATGTATGTGATTTTTTGCCCATATTATGAGGTGATCAAAATTTAAGTCATGTTTGAAGTAAATAATTTTCTTCCACTCACTACCTTTCTAGTCATATTTTCTTCTCTTTGGGTAATCACTTTATTCTTCTGTTATTTGTGTTCGTTTTAACTTTTATTTCCCTAGGTATTTAGTATTGTACGAGTGGATCACTATTTGGTCACTAATTATGTGATGTATTTCAAAAAAATTGCCGCAGCTTTCGACCGCATTATAGACTGTTACAATCCAGTCCTATCCAAGGAAGAATCCTCAGTCCGTGTCTGATTACCACAAATAACCAAAACAAATGCAGAGCATGTAATGCCAATAGTTACAATGAAAAGTGTAATCAGATGTCCAGAATGTAGATGCTCGAGTATTAATTTCGTTAGGAGGTTATACCAACATTCGTGCTTATATTCGAACATTTACGCGACAACTTTGCTAATTATACTAATCTACAGTACATACGATAATGCAACGCAACTTACTTTTCTGGAAGTTCAGCAACTTCTGACACGGCACACTCTTGGTGGCATCGGAAAGATATCCTAATATCCGCCTTGACTCAGGTCAGAAAAGATTGGAAGTCTTGGTCCAGTAAATGACAAGAGTCGGTAAAACCCATTCCTTTTCGATGTCGCTGTTTTTCTTGACAGATTTCCTTCTCCTCTTCTCTCCCAATCTTCCTATCAAAAAAAAGAAAAAAAAAGACAACCCCATCGTCTAAAATTTGTTTAGGATAAAGAAAACAAAACTATAACGCCTTATTTTTTTTCACTTTAGTTATTCGTTGATTGGTTTGAATTGGATGATTTTTCTTTTTTAGAAATGTTATTTTATATTATGTGCTGGTACTTGAGATCATGTTTTAGGATTTCAGTTTGGGGTTTCTAGAATAATTGTAGCCATTTAAGGTTATATGTGGTGATGGCCATTGTTATGCTTGATTTGAATTTTTTGACGTTTAGGGATATGGTTAATTAGTTGTTCGTATCTAGTATTCTGTTTAGGGAGATTAGGTTAAGGCCTCATTCATTGATTATGTATAATTAAAAGAATTTTAAAACCATGTCTTGAATTAAAATTAATTTTATTCGTAGCTTAAATACTCAATTAATCCTGGTTTTAGGTTTCAATTTCTTCTTTTACATGTTTCGATTCATCATCATTGATGTTTTGATTATTTTTGAAAATTAGGGTTTCACAACTAAGTTTGACTGATTTAGGTTTCATGATTTGGAATCAACTGATTTATATTCTTACAATTTGCAATGTAGATTCAGATTTAGGCAATAATCACTAATTTATATTCAAATGACAAGAGGAAGAAAGAATGCTCCCGAAGAAGATCCTACATTAACATGTATTATGATTCTTTCCCTTTAAGATGCCTTTTACTATTGGGGTATATGTTTTGTGATGATATAATGTTAGTGAAAACATTCTTTTGTGATATAGCCTGTGTAACTATAGAAATAAAGCATGTGTGACTTTAAGTTACACATTCAAAATCTCACCACTACCGATCAAAAAAAAAATCTCACCCCTGACTGTATTGTGGTGTGTGTATTGAGTGTGTAACTTGGAGTTACACATACAAATGAGCCTATATAACTATAAGTTACAAAATCAGAATCTCACAACTGGCTTGCCAAGGGTCTGTTTAACTATAATTTACACATTTAGAATCTCATGTTTTGATCATATGTAATGCCTGTGAATGTGTAACTTTACAAAAAGGTGCATGTGTAACAATAAGTTACACATTCAAAATCTCACCACTAACTTGCCAATTGCCTATGTAACTAGAAGTTACACATGCAAAATCTCACCACTGATTTTCCAATTGCCTATGTAACTAAAAGTTACACATGCGAAATATCACATGTGACTGTATTGTGTTTAAATAATAGTTACATAAAAAATGACGTCTGTAAACCTTCATATGCATGTGTAAGTTAAGGTTACACAACACATAATAGAATGATTCAGTTTGTGTACTTGGAAAATACATGTTGTTTTTAACATCATTTTGATTTTGCAGTTAAAAAGGAGTGTATTTGATAAGTACACAACGTACTGACTCATGCTATTTTTGTGTGTGATGTGTACAGGAAAATTAAGGAAATCGTTGAATGCAATTAAGGATTTCGTAAAGGTAATAAAACCTATAGGCCTGACTGATAGGGATCAAAAATATCTTGGGAGAGTTGCTTACTGTAAGCTCATAATGATGTATTACAATGAATATAATGAAGTTGAACCAAGTACAACAAGACAAATCAGTACTAACAAACACAGCGTCGTGAAGCTTTTGAATTGCTTTGATATAGATTTTGAGACACCGTGTTCATTCAAGTTTGGTGATGATAAGTTTATAAAGTCTACACCGGCAAAGTTGGCTGATACATTTTGCATGCAAAGGGTTGGAAATAGAAAGGGTCAAAAGCTGTTAAAGTACTTATCTCACGTGATTTGATTGACAATGTTTTATACAACAAGTTCTTTACTGATATCAAATCTACAAAACATCAGACGACAGTGACTAAGAAGAACATTATAGAGAAGATAAAACAACTTATGAGCAAAAGAGGGAGAAGAAACATAGTTGATGAGAAGAATGTAGTTTTTTTGATAGGTTGTTATCTTTGCTGGGTATAATTTTTTGGTGATGTAAATGCTAATGAGTGAATGTGAAGTATCTTATTATCGTTGAAGCTTATGAGACGGTGCTCAAAGTGTCATTGTCCTGATTAATACACGATCACTTTTTTGAAGAGATTCATACTAATGTTGATTGTATATCATATGTAAAGGCTTGTGTGCAATACCTACTGGTAAGCTTGTGTGTAATTTCTATTTCAACAGTTTTACTGTTAAGTTTTGGATATTTTTGTTCAATCGAATAATTAAATTTATATGTTGCAGATATTGTTAGCTGAACACACACCAGAAGGCTTAATTTAGAAAGTTGCGAACCACGAACAAGATATCCCAAGGGTCGGAAGGTGGGGTCTATACCAGATTTCAGATTACATTTCTAGTACAAACATGACATAATTTTCGGTAAGTGTTATATGTTGGCTGGTTAATATTTTTAAATTTATGGTATTATAAGTTAGATATAAGTTGTATGTAGTCAAAATTGTCATGTGTAGCTACAAGTTACACATGCGGAGATAACACTAGTGAACTCAATTTTTTATGTAACTATAGGTTACACATGCAAATGTGCTTGTGTAACTTTAAGTTACACATACAACTGAAAATTTGTATCTTTAGATTGTTTAACTCTTTTTGATATCTCTTTTTAACTTTTCCACCTGTTAATTGAAGCCACCTGCTGGCTTTGTGGATGAGTTTTCACAGCTTGAAAAAATCTTGGTATAACAAGCGTTGTACCCAGCAAGGACGATATGCAGAGATGACTCAGAGAGCAAACCATTTAGAATGGAAAACTGAAAGAACAACTGCAAGCAAAGCAACAAATGTTTGATGCAGTGCATAAACTTTCCAAAGCAGGCATAAAAGATGAGGATCTTTCCAACACACAGAATTACGATAAGCACATTTCATGTCGCGAGATCATGAAAGCAATGGGTATTGAACCTTATGAAGTGACCCAAGAAGAGTTTATGCAAAAATAAGATGGTGGACAAGGCAATGGAGGGACTGAGCATCAAGAAACTCATGTTGATCCTACTATAGAGTGCGAGAAAGAGAGTGACTAAGACAAAGATAACGCGGAAGCTTCCTTCCATGAAGAGTGTAAGTGGCTTGTTCTTTGTTCATTATTTTAATTTAAATTTAACATCATCGTCTTCATTCTAAATAAAAAAATTGTTATATTATCTCTCATTTCGATCCTTTTGCAGTTCCATGTATCAGTCTTGCAGCTGGAAATACGCTGGCAATTATGCAAGCTCAAACTGCTGCAGAGGAGCGGGGAACACCTCTAAGAACATACAGTTCATGTATGAAGAGTGTAACAAAATCCCAAATTACAAAGAAGCCCGTTGCAAAGAAGAAATCCACTCCTGAAAATGTTGTGGATGAGCCGCAGAAGAAAGACACAGGTGAAGAGAACAAACAACAGGTGAAAATATAACTACTTATGTCGATGACTCATTGACAGAAAAGCCAACGGATGAATAGACAACTGCAACTATTAGTGACAGCTTGGTTAGCACTTTTGATGACAGTTTTACTTCAACTGAGTCAACACAATTTACCGAGTCTTTCGTGGTAACTGCTACAACCCAGGAAGGTGACAATCCTGAGCCCTACAGGTTGGTGTAAATAGGACCTGAAGGTGATATGATAGATGTCAAAATAACTACATTGGTATATGCGGTTGTCTGTAACATTAACCAAAGTGAACATGAAGATACAGTGATGGAGAATGCAGCCAGCTCAAGTGGTAACAACTATTCCTTATGTAACTTATTATGATTTTTTTCCTCTCTGTTTTGTTTGCAATGCAAGTGTAACTTGAATTTACACATGCTATACAAGGAAAAGCTTTACACATGCTATGTAATCATGACCATGTGCAAACTATTTTTTTCTGATTATTCCCTATTTTTGTTGTTACACAACTCAAAATCAGCTAAACTTTGATAGTGATCAAATGATGGAGAATGCAGAGCCTAGGTCGAGTGGTAACCACTCTTCCTTGTGTAACTTATTATATATTTTTTTCCTCTATGTTTTGTTTGTAATGCAAGTGTAGCTTAAATTTACACATTGTAAAAGCAAGTGTAATTTGAATTTACACATGCTATGCAAGGCAAGTGTAACTTCAGGTTACACAATCATGAACATGTCCAAAATATTTTCCGATTTCCCCCTATTTTTGTTGTTGCACAACTCAAAATCAGCTGAACTTTGACAATGATCAAATTATGGAGAATGCAGAGCCTAGATAAAGTGGTAACCACTCTTCCTTGTGTAAATTATTCTGATTTTTTTTCCGTTATGTTTTCTTTATAATGCAAGTGTAACTTCAAGTTACACATTTTAAAAGGCATGTGTAGCTTGAGGTTACATACAGTACAAAGTATATTAATAAAAGTGAAGCTTTCTGTTAAACATGCTATGCAAGGCAAGTATAACTTCAGATTACACAAGTTGAGCATGTGCAATTTTTTTTTTAATTCTGCTTATTTTTGTTGTTGCACAACTCAAACTCATGAGAACACTGGTAGTAGTCAAAGGGTTTTTAGCCTTGGCCTAGATAAAAGTCCAAAACCTGTCGGAGAACTAGTCAAGGAAGCTGAGAAAAACCAAATACAACAACGAGTTTTGAGGAATAGGATAAATGAAAAAAAAGATCTGAAATAGTATGAAAGAAAACTAAAGAAGATTAAGAAGATACTAATAAAGAAATAATGGATGAAGTTCGAGAAGAAGAAGTAGAAACAATGGTTGCAGTTCCAGAAGTAAAATAAACAATGGATGCAGTTCCAGAAGAAGATGACGGGACCACGAGAAAGGATGTCAAAGGTTCCACAGTAATTGAAATGCTTCATGGCGATAATAAGGACCAAGTAGTTGAATATTTCAATATCCATCGCAAAATGTGAGTATATATAACCGAATCCAAAGCTTGATTATTTTGTTTGGTGTTGTGATATATAAGTTTAATATCATATATTGTATCATACTACTTGATTATGTTATCTTGTTTAATTAATTCTTCTTTCCAATGTATAGACATTGCTTGGGTCGAATACAAAAATGATGGTAGCTCACTCTTCTATATAAGTGGAGAGCTTTTGCTTCAGCTTACTAGCAAAAAATCATACTTGGAGTCGAAATTAATTGATTACTACATCAGCAGGTTAAGGACAAAGATGAGCTCAAACGCGAAGTATGAGAAAGCAGTATTCCTCTCGCCGAAAGCTTATGTAAGTAGTTAGAAAAAAATTAAATTCTTGTTGTATGCAACTTCAGAAAGGTTATGTAACTTCAAGTTACACATGATAGTGGAATGTGAAAATGTTGGGTTTGCAAATTGTGTAACCTGAGGTTACATATGCATTTATAATGTGTAATATGAGGTTACACATGCATATTTAAAACCCAAGACTGTGTGAATATAAGAAATTCATTGCTGCATTTGTAATTCCGATTTTAAAATTAAAATATGTGGTTGATATTCCAAATGGTTTGTGAAACAATCTTTTATGCAGAAGGATGGTGATGTCGAGAAATTATGGATTCCCAGGTTGTATAAAGACTTCAATGAGTGTCGCAACCCGATTAGAATTTTCGCACCAATGTGTAACAGCAACACACACTACACACTGCTGGAGTTTGACTTGAGGCACGGTCAATCTTGGTCCCACATGAACTCATCAGATAATAAGGTCAACAAGCAAAATCACTTGAAGCAAGCTAAGGCATATGCAGCTGCAATAACTACAACATTCAAATACCTCATTCCTGTTGGGTTGAAACCAACTGCAAAAAATGTCAATACGCCCACACAAGGTTCATTTCCAGAATGTCTTCTATTTGTATGCTATTACATGAAGACAAGGATGAATAATTGGAGACTTGAAACAAAAGTAGCTAGACCAATGGTGGATATAATGATTAACAAGGTGAACAGAATGATTGCAACCATGCTTTACAAGATTATTTCAGATCCTTTCAGATTTATGTATCAGTTCTTTGGATTAAAAAAACTTATATAATTTTCTTAGACTTGCAGATATGTAGTTAAAACTTCTAAACTTCGTCAGTTACTAGATTTAAGCAGTTCTTGGATTTACAGACTTTTATACTTTTATACTTTTTCTTAATACAATATGTTATTAGACTTGCAAAAAAATATCCTTGTTAGAGCTTCTTTGTTGTTTGCAAAGGTTCAATAATTCTTGACATAAGTAGGTTGTGAATTTTATAGTGCAATGTGTAAGATGAAGTTTCAGAAGTATCCAAAAGGTTTCAAGTAACCTGATATAACTTGAACTTACACATCAAGTTAAGATGTGTAACTTCAAGTTACATATGCTACAAAATCTAACAGTTTCAGGTCAACATGTAAGAAAGGATAGTGGAATGTGTAACAATGTAAAATGCTGAAAAAAGTAAGTTAAGTAAATCACGTGTTACACATGCTAAATTAAAACTGTGAAAATAACAATGTGTAAGTAATAGTTACATATCCATATTTTATAAGTGTAAACCATAGTTACACATGCATTTCCCCTGTGTTGAGAAGATGCACACCTGTGTACTCACAAAAATATTAATGACAATTTAAATAAATGATCCTTGCAGATAATCAACGTTGCAGAAAAAAAAGTTTGGTCGATGCAAACGTACATGAAAAAAACTAAATAAATAAATAAACTAAGACAAATAAAAAAACCACACATGAACCAATACTCCCAGAAATGTACTTTGATAGCTTCAAGCATATGAACTATGTAAGAATATAAGGGTGACTCACCTTCCAAATGTGTAGTTTGTCAAAGAACCAGGATTTTTTTTTCTCTACCATGTCACAAAAAGCTGGAACAAGTCTGTAAGACTCATCATAATTTCCATTTACTCTTTCTAGTGTCTTAGTTTTAGATCTCAAGGCCACATGATAGGGAACACTAGTATTATGAAGAGTGTGGAACTGTTCTTGTAAATTGTAAGGGCTTGGCACTGGGTCTCCACTCTACAACTTATCATACAAGAACTATGCAACAAATTCTGCATTTGCTGTCCTGTTTCTGGTTACACCTTCAGTCACACATGTATGCTACAAGTTCATCTTTCTCACTATGAAAGTAGGTTCATGACATCTGACACTTGCATAAATAAAAAACTCACAACTCTGAGACTTGTTATACTTGCAATTAACTTTGATCCTTTCTTTATGATTGGGCTTCAACTTGTACTGAAACTTTTTTTTCACTGCATATGCCATTAAGTGCTTCTTAAAGTCTTTCATATCCATAAACTCCATACCTACAAACATGGTAGCAACATCCTCAAACTCCTCAACATCTCCAGTGTCATCATCAAAAGCTGATGATCTTTCAGCAGCTTCTACATGTGGCCCCCAAACTTGCTCACACTAGTTGATCCAAAATGTGTTCTGACTAGCATCCTCTACAACTCCTTGGACTTATCAGGTACCTTCATCTTTAGAATCACTGCTAATAGCCCTATCACCACTGTCAATATCAGATGGTACAACAGACAATATTTTTCCTTTTGGGTCATACTCCTCAACACCACCACAATTGTTGTCAGTTTGGGCTTCAACTACAACCAAATGCAGACAAGTTAAAATGCATTTGATCAAACAAATACATACAAGTTCAAATGAATTTAATATAAACAGAGAGAGAGATAGAAGTAATACTTGCATTTCCCTTTTTCTTATATTTTTGTGGATGTATGAAATCAAAGGAGTCTTATCCACCAAAACAGTTGTTCACAAAGTCGGTATAAACTTCAAACCCATTTCCACATCATCAGCAATTGGACTTCTACAATCATCAATAGGATGGAACATATCTTCTTCAATATTTGTGAGTTGTATGTTTTCATACTCCAACTCAGCATGTCTTGATTCAAATGATATTTCTTCATCCGCAACCTCAACATCATCCACATTAACAAATAAATTCTTACCATTGACAGTACCCAAACTACCAGTGATTGCATCAATTGACTTCTTCAATAGCCTAGGACTTCTTCTTAGTAACTCAGGTGATTTACTATAGATAATCCTCTTCTTAGGTGTTAAAAAAAGGGATGGGTCAATACTCACTGGTGATGCATCTCTTTGAATATGTAGTATTGATGTATTCTGCACCTTCTCAGGTGTTGTAAAAAGACTCTTTGAAAATGACACACAAGAAGATGAAGGGCATTCATCACTAATAGGAACTTTGTTGTTGGTAACATTCATGTACAGATGAATGTACCCATCATCTTCAACCACTCCTTTGTCCCACGTCTCAAAGAATTCTTCATTAGTACCGATATAGTAGGTCAGATTAACCATCTTAATGGAGGGTAACTGATATGTAGCATAAACCACATCACTAGAAAACCATTCAGTCCACCAGAATTCACACTTATATTATCAAAGTACATAATCTTATTTATATCATTTTCTTCAATCCTAAAGCTTCTAACTGGGTTCTTCATATATTTCCTGCAATACACATAATCAAATCCATTCCATAAACTTGTAGCAGATAACATACCCAATTTTCAGAAATTGGGTTTACTAAATTGATTTTTAGAATACCTAATTTTGAAAAATTAGGGTTTATAAAAGAAAAAAAAATCAACTAATTGGCAGTGAATTTTGAGTGGATATTAGAAGTAATTTTGAGTCACCCCTTATCTAAGTTTTTTTAATACTAAACTATCCCTTGGTAATAAAATTAGTTAGTGTACTGATTAGTGAGATTAAACCAATGAGTTGATTTTTTTCAAAAGAAGAATTATTGAGTGGGAGAAGAAGAAGATGAAGATGAGGGTTTTGGAAGAAAAAAAGTTAGATCTTTTTCTTTAAGAGCCACATCAAGAGAACGATGTTTTGGGTATTCACGGATACTTCAAATTTAGTTAACGGTGTTTGAATTGGCCAAAAGATTCCTAAAAATGAATAATTTACAAATTGATTTTGGTTTGGTTAACAATGTTCGGCCACGACATCTCAAGAACAGGTAGCCAAACTCATCTGCAAGTGCAGTTCAGCTAATTTTTTTGAAAACACAGGTAGCCGAACTCAGCTTTAATGGAGTTTTTTCTTTCAGAGAAACGTTCGGTTATGATAAGGAAATTGAGACGAAACCTTTTTTTTTTTGCGAAACCGAACTTTTTTGCTACATAATCGAAGCTTTTGCGACAAAACCGAACTTTTTGCAACGACCCGAACTTTATTGCGACATAACCAAACTTTTTGTGACGTACCCGAACTTTTTTATGCAAAAAAACCTCCATTAAAGCTGAGTTCGGCTAGTTCGACAAAGATTTTCACATAATTCCTAGCCAAAATTCTCTCCACAACTTCCATTTTCAACTCATCTTAATGATTACTTCTCATTTTTTCAACCAAAAACTAATGACAAGTAATTATAATTTTTATTTGTTAATGATTTAAATTAAGCTATATATAGAGGTGGTGGTGGTGATTTGAGGTGGTTGGTGGTGGTGGTTAGAAATGGTGGTGATGGGAGGAGGTGGTTATATATATAGGTTAAGGTAAGTTAGTCATTTACATATTTTAGGACACCCCTTATAACTATAGGGTAGATATTTTTATCACTTAGTAGTCCCCACCATTTTGGACTAGTGCCCAAAAAATCTTTCAAAAAAAAAGTTATCCTAATATGTGTAGTTTGCTTTGATTCTGGTAAAAAAAGATTGAAAGTCATGGTCCGCAGATAACAAAATTCGGTCCCCCAAGTAACGATTATCTCGAAGTAAACCTATATGGTTATTTGCGTCTTTTTGGTTATAAACCCTAACCTATGATTTGCTTTATAAGGACGGGTCTAATGGGATCCAAGATACAAGATTTTGCACTGTTAAAATGTTGTTAATCTTGCTACAGTTTCTTGGATTCCCAGAGAGTGCAGCGTGCAGCTTGGATCCAAGATGGAAGTAACCCAAGGATTCGGTTTGAAACTGCGTATGAAAAAAGCATCACACGCAGTTCCTAAATGCGCATCAGAGAATAATTTACGATAATATTCTCCCACCTGCGGTTTCTAGCTGCGTGACACGTAAAATCAAACTGCGTATCTTTTGTACGCTGTTACAAACTGAGTGTCTGTTTTATATTTGTTTGACCTTTTTTTCCTACACCGGGTTTACAATGTTATGTTAAACGACAAGTTATTTTCATATACTTTCTCAGATTGAGCTTTGGTTAAACATATATCATTATTGATAAATTGATATTAATCTTAGGGATACATGCTCTCAAGTACCGGAATATGAAGGTGATGACGATGAAGATAAACATGGTTGTCCAATTTACCCACGATGCTTGAAGATTTTCAATTTTATTTTAATTGCGGGTAAAAATTGTTTGTTTCTTAAATTCAACACTGTCAGTTAGGTTTGGGGGGAAGCCAGGTAGTTTTGCCTATTATGTTACAAGGATAAGATGGGGTGGTATTGGAACGCCCAACTCTATAGTTGTAAACACTCAGACGACTTAACTTAGGTAGATACCACCATATCATTACACACTGTTTTTCACAACTACTTGGGATAGAAATCTCTTTATCCTTATCAACACACTGTAACGACAAGATTTTTTAAGGGGAATTTCATTTATAAATAATAATAATTTTTTCCTATAAATACACTCCATACACCACTCAAAGAAACACACTATCATATATAAAACCATCCTTCAAATTTAGCCGGTCAAAAATGAATTCTAATCGCAAGGGAAAACAAATTGTGTGGGTAGAAGCAAATCAAATTTGTCCTCTATGTTTCCTTGATGACTATTCAGCCATGCAATGACCTTGGATGTATTCCAAGTGCCTGCAGATAGGTTGTACAGGCATAAAATTATTACTCGGAGCGGAACCGAGAAAAAGTAGGTACCTTCGTTGCCAATTCGATAATTATCGTGAAGAAGCTCAGTGGTTGGAAGATGCAATCAAGTCCAAAGATGATAAAAAGATTAACGAACTCTGCAAAAACTTCAAAGATAAAGGGATAATTAAGGTTGAACATGAAAAGGTGGCGTCATGCCCAGTCCCTGGATGTAAGTTTGTTATGAAACTGTATCGTTATAGAGACGAGAAAACCTTTGGTGAACATTATTGGAAATGTCCTCGTGTAAGTTAGTGGAATGGGCCGACTAAGTCTATTTTATGTTGTTATTTAATTTCTGGTGTATATTTTGTGTTTTTGATGTAATGTTTAATCCTGTGTTTTATTTTGGTCAATGACACCCGGTATGATATTATGTTTATGTTTTATGTTTGTGTACTTTTTATGTTGTTTATGTATGTTCACGTTTATTTGAGGTTGTTTCTGTTTGTGTACTTTAGAACCTCCTTTTAAATTAAGGACAAACGTGTTCATGATGTTTTACCACAGCCTCTATGAATATTTCCAATTAAGTCGGTAAACTCCCCAACCACTAGATCCCAAAACCCTTGAGCATCTTGGTTTATTTGTTGATTAACACGAAAGGAATTTTTTTATTACACTCCACGTGTATGATAATAAAGCAAAAGGGAAAACTGCATAATTCAATGCCTATCTATACACTATTATCTGACATCCAACTGATTTGATTTACCGCTTCCAGTGGTGGAAAACTGAATGGGACGTGTATTGAAAATACACTGTGATGGGTGATAATTGTAGGTGTCAGAGTCTGCTATTACACCATGTTACAAGCTCATTCTTGTCTTAGTAATAGGGTTGTCGTCAGAACACCTCTAATCGGTTGTACTGTATAACAACCTTTAGTTGCCTCCTTTTTCAAAGGGAATTTTTTATTTACTAACAACGCTTACTCATATTATAGAAATGAACCACGCTATAGAAGATGACATGCAAAATAATGCCCGACAAATGACGACAACTCATGGTGGCAAGATCTCAACATTATTAATTTATTCCTTCCTTTTAAAAATTACATTTAAATCCATCGAAGCATTTTAGTATAAATTTGTGAAGAACACCTCACAATTCAATTATCTCCGAAGGTGTAATGTTCTGCAAACTCAACCACCAGATAAAGTTTTTCAATCCCAATTTTTCGAGGTTACATATCTTATTTCCACCAAAATAATCACTCGCGATGCCACGTTTTTCAATGCATGCATATAACGCTCTAGTCATAAGTTATTGTAAGGTTCCAGATATGAATCATAATACAGAAAATCCTCAAGCGGGTATGGCATTTTGGTTTCGAGTGAGGGAAGACTTTTTGATTCAAATTGGGAATGGACGCATTTGGTATTCTGCCCCAACGTATCCAACACCGCGTTAGCATGCTGAAAAGGCTTTGTGGTCGTTTTAGGCAATATCGCGTTCTTGCAAATGGTAATTGTGCTCAGGCGATGGTCATGTATGAAGCGGAACTAGGGAAGCCTTTCAAACATTTCGTGGCCAATTTTTTTTTTTGGTGCTCGCATATAAAATCGAATCTTGTTCTCGTGAGATGTTTATGATGTTATGTGTGGTTAATATTGGTAGTTCGAAATCATTAGAAGTTTATGATGTAATATGTTTTCTTACTTATTGCAATGACGTAATGGAAAACTTTTTAAATAACTACTTTTATTTTAAACATCGTAGTACATTATAACAACATAATTAAAAACCTAACTCACTTTTGTAGGAATCACGGTTAAACTTAGAACGTGCAACAAGCCTTTAAACTCTTAGGTGGCCCTAACAGACGAGTTTAGTCTGGTGAGGGTTGATAACAGACTAACTCACAAAATCTACACAGACATAATATAGAGTTTCAGTATTCACTCGATGAAGTAGATGAATTTTACGGTGATCCATACTCTGGGATTTTGGATATCATGAAATTATAGCTTTCATCAAATGTGAATGCTTCTCATTTTTCCTCTAAATACCCCGCTTTAATGAGTTCGTGCTAAAAAACACAACGAAATACTTAAATTTAACAAATTTAAAATCAATAAGTTTACCAATGGACGAAAGAAACTATAAAATATATACAAATTTTTGGGATGTCATTCTAATATGGCCGTGCCTGGAGAGCCGTTGTTGAATAGCTATAAAATCGCAAATGGCTTTTTGTATAATGTGGTACCTATCATGAATTTTTTGAAGACTTCTTCTCTTTGGTTCCCATAATATCGTATATATTGGTTATATATCTTCGCCCAAAAGGTTTCGGGCTCTGGCATTACCGGAGAGAGGTCTGCTGCTCGAGATTCTTTGTACCATGTTTTGGTGAATCAAATGATCCCATTGTTGTGTTTGTGAAAAGAGTTAATTGAGGGGTTGAAATCCGTGAAAAGTTTTGGAAGGTGTATGAAAATAGGTGTTTGTTGTTTGGAGATAGATAATACAATTTTCAAGGATACCAAGTACTCGTGTGTGTGAAGTACCTTTGGGTAAACCTGGATATTTATAGGATCCAAATTAATAATCTGCGTGGAAATTGTTAAAGCATATCCAATTCACTTGTAAGAGAAATACTGTTTACACAACCTTGTTAATTTTCACCGACAACCCTTCCTAAATTCAAAAATACTTATCATGCTCATAAACACCCTTTACTGTTTAAAACACCTCTTGGATGACAACGAAAGACCTATCTCGGGCAAGAAGAGATACTAGAATGACCCTGGGTTGTGTTAAATCAACATGTATATATGTTGTCAGAAACAAGTGTTGGAAACACAAGACTCCGCAGATGATTTGATCTGATGATCATAATGCATCAAAAACTAGGACAATTCATGGTGGAAATATATCTAGGGATAATAATACAGACAATACTCAAATAACTAAAAGCCCACGAATCTTTTTCCAAAAGTCATTTACTGTTACCAAGTGACACTAACTATTTATCTAGCGACCCTTACTATTTATCGATAACCCCTACATTGCATCGACATAAAATCGCGTCTTCCCAAAATATCTAAAGTCTGACAATTAAAAAACCACAACAAGTCTTAAGAAACAAGTGCATAACTAGTCTTACAAAAGGAAACAAGTGCGGAAATTCTTACGAAAGTAAAATAGGTGCATCCTACTCTCCGTTCTCATAAAATTTATCATCACCCATTGGGTAAACATCTGCGTTTTCATCCACATCGGTAGTACCCTCATCGGAAGTGAGTAGGACATCCTGAACCTCACCGGGGCCCAATTCATCGTCTCGCAATCCTAGGATGTGACGCTGCCAAATGTGCTCTGTTATATCTGCTTGAAAGAATCTCCAGCGGGCATGGCTCAAATAATACGCGCGCGCTTCTGCCACGTTACCTTGTACAGGAGATGTTTCTTCTCTTCCATCGTAAGTCGCCAATTCCGTATCACGATACTCATGTTCCACACACATGTTATGCATAATTAAACACGTTCTCATAATTGTGTGTACGTCACGATGAGACCAGTAATGACAAGGATTCCTAATTATATACTATTTGGACTTTAGACCACAAAAAGCACGCTCCACGTCCTTCATCTTTACGTGGTGGTATTCATTTAATTTCTTATGGATCACCGACATAGTCTCTCGTCTCTTATAGCTATGGACCACCCCCGGAATTTCGTTGTAGATACCGTCCACCAAATAGTTTCCATGTTTTTACTCGTTACCCATGATGCGGAAATTGCAAGTAGGGGCTAACACGTCATTGTCTCTATCAAATAATCCCAATAGTGCCAACACATTCAAGTCGTTGTTAGACCCAGCCTCGCAAAAATAACAGTGCCAGAACCATCTATCGTACGTTGTCACTCCCTATAGAACAAGATTTGGTTTCTTATGGTGTCCCGCGTGTCGTCCGGCTTCTTCGGTAGGACATAACCTCCACTCCCAATGGGTGAAATCGAGGCTTCCTATCATTCTAGGAAAACCACGAGCTTCGTTCTGATCCAATAGCCTCCTAGTATCTTCGTTTGTTGGCTGCCTCATGTAGCGGTCGTTAAATTCCCAAAGTAGTGCATCCATAAACTTCTTAACATACATGTATTTCAGCTAAAATAAAATTTTATCAGTTTAACGGTATATTGTTTTGTAAATGTCACCAAATTTTTTTGATCAAAATCCCATAAACATGAAACATGAAGAACATAAAGTATGCATAATACGATGCCCATCATATATTAGGAAAAACTAAACATATCATACAAGAACAAAATAACAAACATCTACTGCACCCTCGTTAATCAACACCATTTTAACAAGTTTTACTAGAGTGAGGAAAATAACTGACTTTCTGGCACAGAGTCCGTATCAACACCATCATCACCTCTATGACCACTACCATGAACACTATCCTGCCAACTACCACCCAAGCTCAGCCCTAAAAACTCACTAGAGTTTGGTAAATCACTAATCATTGGCGAGGCATGCGCCATTGACGGGTTGGACTGTACATAAAGGTTACTCTCAACAACATAAGGGACATAGTAAGCATTTGATACGGAGGGGTATTTAGACGTACGCTTGCGTCGGTGTTGGGTTTCCGGCAAAGAAACACCCGCATTGTAAGTACTAAGAAATGTTTGTTCTTCCTGACTTGAATTGAATGGGATTTCAGATGTCGCGGAACTACGAAGGGTTGTGGGGGTGTTATATAACACTCGACGACGAGATTGGATCAGCCAGTAAGCCTCCCCCGTAAACTTGCGTAACTCTTACTAAAATAAATAAATTAATTAATTTTAACATTTTTATTTAACAATAAATAATCTTCAAATGAAAATGAAAATGAGATATAAAAGGACTAACCTCCGAGGCGTTGATATGGGTTCTCTGCTTCCCCGGAGACTGCAACTAGCTCTTCAAACGAATATTTGTCGAAAGGCATGTCCTATTGTAGGTTAGGAAGTTGCTTCATGGACTGTCTTTCTTGGTCGTATGTGTATGTCTGGGATGACATAGTAGGAGGTGGGTATTGGGGCATCAAACTACGGGGTATATCTGCGTGACCAACTCCGATATCATCACGTGTGTCTATGTGAGTTATTTTTTTCCTAAGACCTCCCACGCTATGAGTTCTCCAAAAATGGGAATACACTTTTGCCGGGAGGGGAAGGTAGTGGTCTCCTGGATCAAGCATTGTACTATCAGATACGTACTCCAACCTAGGGGGTTGCATGGGATAACTATCGCACCTAACACCTGCCTCATACGCCTCTCGGCCAGATAAGAAAAATCTCTTATGCCATCCTTAACACACTTGAAAACAAATATCCTCCTAAACATCTCCAGTGCTGCTTGGAATGCATCAGTGTGTTGGTGGACACTATCCCCGAACCATGGGTCCCAAATAATCGCATCTCCTATTCTCATATGTATCTGAGCGCATGCATCGGACACATAGTGTTTGTGAAGATCTACTTGTCCCCTATTCCTAAGGTTCGACCCATCAAATAGAAGAATATCAGGGTGTGGATCAAGTTCATCATCTTTTAGGCTTTCCTTCAAAACCGGTTGACAATTACAGAAATAAAAATAATACCAGAATTCTAAGATCATCGACATGCCACCCAAATCCTTCTGTTTCCATGAACTCCAGTCATCCAAATGCTTATACAAAACACCCAAAGCTAGAGTACCCCAATCATGAGACCCAATAACATCCAAATTATCCAACACTACACACCATCGTTTATTTACTCTAACACTACATTCTACAAACAAAAAAGCACTGATACATCAGAGCAAGAAGATTCTAGTCAATTCATCGGAAATGTGTGTTGTCAACATTTTCCCTACTTCTTATGTAATTATCCAAGTGAGATATTCGCATAATGCATGCCTTGGAATCATAATCTCCAGGTTTCAGACCCTCATTTTTTCTTTGCACCATAACATCGAACACACCCCGGAAATACCTAGCATCCATAGCTTCTAGTTCTTGCGGCGTCATTGTTTCCTTTGGTAATTATGGGATTGGCTTACCTCCTCCGATTGGAATACCAGTCAACCAAAAGAAATATAGAGGGGTCAAACCTATCTCAAACTCAGAGAAGTGAAAAGTTCTAGTCTTCTTCCACTACCTCTCACATATAGCTTCAGTTAATCCCTTATCTGCATACTTAAATTTAAATTCAAATACGGACCTAAAACCACAAACTTGAATAAGTACAATTGCACGGGGGTTGTTATGAACTACTATGTTGTAAAATTTATTTACGTCTTTCCAACTACTCCTAAAATTTACCTCTCTCTTGTCATCTAAGTTCTCACATTTATGTTGTAACGGTCCGACACCTCGAGATAGTTGGGATAACTTCTCATACCTATACCAATCGACATGCTCCATTATCTAAAAAAGCAAAGAGTAAAGGGAAGCACAATCAACACGTGAATAAAAAACAAACATCCACATATATTAATCTATGCACAATCAACATTTGAATCCCCACAATAAAATTCAAATCACATTGCGGTATGCACAATGCTCAATTTAAAACCTCCATCAAAATGATATTAACAACATCAATTCCACCCATTTAATCTTCTAAACATCAACTCAGTCCAATACATGAGTTAATTCCTAAACTCATTGCAAAACGCTCTAATGAAAACCTCCAACAAAATCAGATTAACAACATCAATTTCACCCATATAATCATAACAACACCAACTAAAAACATTAAATGAGTTAATTCTCAAACTCCATGCCCAATGCTTAAAGACAAATTTTTGACATGCTTATCAAATTACAAATTTCAAATACATTCTACCAAGCAAAAACACAATTAAATCAATCAATTTATGAATAAATCATGAATTTATGCTTCACCTACATTAACCCCAAATACCATAAACCCTAAATTCACATTTTATTTTTTTGAAATCAAATCAAAAATTATCCTACTGCTCAATCAACCTAATCAACATAATTCATTCAATAGCTTCAAATCACTCCATTATAACTAAAATCAAACAAATAAATCAAAAAAAAAATTACTTACCTAGTGTGGATTTGAAATCGCACAAAAAAACAATCAATAGTTTCCCCACGTCCTCTAGAATGAACCCTTGTAAGATTTTAGGTCCTTAAACACATAATCGTCATGAATCAACCCATTGAAGTGAGTTTCATGGAGGTTTGAAGAAGAAGAGACCAAAAAAAAAAAGAATAGAGAAGAAGTTGCGCGGCTTCTATGTGTGATTTAGGGTTTTATTGGACACGCAGTTTGAATCTGCGTACTAACCGGTCAACAAGGTCAATACGCAGTTTGAAACAACGTTTTTGAGTATTCCTAGGAAACACTGTTACAAACTGTGTCCTGCGCAGGTTGAAAACACGTATCAACACGGAACCTCAGATTCCCATTGCGCCCAGGCGTTGTATTTTGGTGACGTGGATCCAAGATATTGCTTGAATCCTGGAGCACGGTTAGACTCACCCTAATAGAATGAATGTCTTTTAGCTTCCAACCAGTGATGGTTTGGATGCCCACCTAATAGTCCTACATGGGCTATCAGCAAACAAAAAAAAATGTGTTTTACCCATTTGTGTCGTGTTCTTTCTCTATAGATGTCTTTGGTTTTCCTGAATCCTGACTGATTTCGTTCCCCTCTTCTCTGATTCTCACTCTTCCTCTCATTAAAAAGATAACCCCATAAGTTTGTTTAGGAGAAAGAAAATAAAGCTATCAAAAATAGGTAATGACTTTTTTTTATGAATTGATTGGTTAGAATTTGATGTTTTTGTTTTCAGAAATGTTATTCTATTCGATGTGATGGTATTTGAAATCATGATTTAGGGTTTCGTTTGGAGGTTTTCGAGTAATTTTTGTCGACGTTTGAAGTTATTTGTTTGTTTAATGTTATGCTTATTTGTAAACTTATGTTTAGGCATAGATTTAATCCGGTGTTCATATCTAAGTACGATAAAGTTCTAATAGTGCGTATTTGGGTAAACACTTCTCGTTATCTGGTGTTTTAGTACTTACCTTATGAATTCCTCCTTTGAATGAATGTAATATTATGTAAGCACAAATGTCTATTTCTTTCATTGTTAATTTGAATTGGTGGTGATGAAATTTGGACTCACTTAATTACACAAAGTGTCCCTAAAATACACTTTTATCTGGTTTTTCGATTGTTTTCACTTGATTATTCACGGCTCAATTTTAAGACTATGTTTTTTTTTTTTTTTACTTATTGGTGTATTTGATGGAACCAAATTTGGTTTCAACATTTTCCCTTATGGTTGGAACCATTTTTTTTTTGTTTAACTTATTGGTTTCTTTGATATAACCAAATTTGGTTTCATCGTTTTCACTTATGTTTTACCTATTGTTGGATTAGTTTTTTTACTTACTAATTCTTTGATGTAACCAATATTGGTTTCATCATTTTTACTTATGGTATATTTCTTTTTGGAACCAAATATGCTTATGGTTTAACTACAGGGAAAACAAGACTTATAGAGCCGTACATGTGCTCGATTTTTGCGAGGAGGCACCTTCCATAAAGTCTTCGATGCAAAATAAAGAACATCACATGAAGGATTTCTATTTTGGAATTTCTTAAAACCATTCTATGAAGGTGTATTGAAAGATGACGAGTTAAAGAAAAAGACGAAAGCCATGAAGATGATGTTAGATTCATATGAAAATAGAAAGCCTCGTGTGAAGCCAGACTGTATCAGGGTCAAATGAATGAATATATTGGTATAGACCACATCGGAACATTTTACTGTGACTTTTAGTCGACAAATTATAAAGTAAGTAGATATAATCAAAGATGCGGAGCTGAAGAAAAAGGTGAATGTGTTCACGGCTGAGTACTTTTGAGGAGATAAAAATATTCATAAATATGATATTATGAATACTGCAGTAGATGAAACTAAAGATAAAGACTTCATAAAGTTATTCGTTATCTATCTTTCGGGTTCAATATACTCAGCAAAGATCGATAGACTCTGACTACAAAATACTTATAATTGGTGTTTGAGATGGATAAGGATTGTTTGTCGGACATATTTCATGAGTATCTAATGGAATCGATAAGAAAATCCAAAGACGTTGAAGATGTATCGGGGTGCTCATTTTTCCATTCATAAGTTTAAGCCGGATGTTTTGTTTCTTTTGATTCATAAGTTGTTTTGTATTAGGTTGCATCTATTTATGAGTTTTATTATTTTTTATAATATTGGTTTACAGAATTGTCAAACATTACTGAAATAAATAACGGCCCGATTCGACGTATAACCAAGGTTCGCTTAACGGAGCCTTGATGTAATATGCTATGAAGTATTGAATAAGCTCAAGAATCTTCAATCAGATGTTTAGTTGCAGGTACATGTAACAAATAATTCTTGTTTGGTTGCACTTTTTAATGATGATATGTTAGAAATTTGCTGGAACAATGTTTGTTTCCATCTCTTTTTTGTAGAACAGTGTTTAATGAAACCAAAGCTAGTGGTTCTACGTTTACTTTTTTGATGAAACCAATTTTGGTTACAATAAATTTTTTAGTTGAAACCAATTTTTTTTCTTGTGTTCTGCAGATGAATATAGGTCACCTCAAGGGATCATTCTTGCTTACCTATAACCCACAAGAAATGCGGTTGGTCTAGCGCACAAATGAAAATGATATTCTTTTTGAAGAGTATATTGATCCTGAACTTCCGGTTGGTGATGTCAATGACGAGCGCATTGCATGTGAATTGCAGGTTATTTCTGGAAATGGCGAGCGTATTGCAGGTGAAGAGAATGTTGGTCAGAACAATGACGTGCCTGCGCAAAATAAAGATAATGTTGATGACGAAAATGAAGATAACTCTTACAAAGACAAACATCTGGATGAGAATTTTGATTAAAAAGCTTAGAACCATTAGTAACATTAAGATTCTAAAGAAAAAGAATCATCATTTTCCAAATATGATGCCGAGGATAGGTTACAATCAATAGAGAAGACTTATTTGAGACGGAAACATAAATAAATCAAGTAGATGTTACAATAGTACCTGAACGCGTTTCGAACACTAAAAAAGATGTAGAGGTAATATGTTGGACCTCATTTACTAGGGTACTTTGTTTGTTGGGTTAATGATAATTACTTTTGAATATATAATCAAAAATTTTAACTCCATATATAAAACATTGAGAGAAAATTCAATTCATTGATATGAAATTTATTTTTTGGTGAAACCAGAAAAAGTTTCATTTTCTACTTATTATATGATCTTTTTATACATTAGAATCCTCAAATTATCAGGTTAATAACATTGTTGATTCATTTTTAGAAACTTTTATTATTCAATTAAGAAAATCAAATGACTTAGACACGTGAATATTAAAGGTGATGATATACAATGTTAACATGAAAGATGCAGTGATGGTGGATGACACGATAGAAACAAAACAACACACTGACAAGCTGTGGTTGGAGCCAAAAGCCTTCAACTGGAAAAAACACACAAGATTCAGAAGATATGGAAATAAAATAGGTTTCACTAGTTGAAGATGGTGAACAACAACAAATATAGTCTGACAATGTTGTTTTCAAAGATCATGTTGAGGTGATATTTACTTATGGTTTGATTTGTCGGCAACAAATTTTATTATTTAAAAAGTTTACGAAGTGATTTTTTTGAACCCAAATAAATCTTACAGGTGATGCACATGATTTAAGATGTTAACTCCAACGTGAAAGTTGTGTCCGTAAATGAAACACAACAAGATATAGTGGGAAACACAAACTCCAATGTGAAAGTTTTGTCCATAACTATAGTTGAGTAAGTTTAGTAGTTTTTGTGTTTGTTTTCGTATTTCATTGAACAAGAAAGGGTCTCACTGCCTCAAGAAACACAACAAGATGTTGTGCAAGAGTCTGGCGATGTTCTGATGGAGCCATAAAAGGTTTCAGCTTATGAAGAAAGTGTACAAACTTTTGAAGATTTCTTAAGGAACCAAAAAAGGTTTCGACATATGGAGAACACAACAAGTTTCCGAACATCAACAAAAACAGTCTGCTAAAGTTGTGTTAACAAGATGAAGAACCTAGTATTCTAGATAGTGACTTGTTGAATATTTACCTTACATATTTGGTCAAACAACTAGAAGGATTATAAGGAGAAGTAGTTTCATATTTAACTCCAAACACCATTAAAGAAATCAAAGTAGTTGAGCATGTTGAATCTGAAGCGAGGAAATATTCTCCATCAAAGCCAGATACCGAGAATGAATAAACATAAGGTGACGAATAATTGTAAGGATATTAAAGGGGGCCGAGAATGTCGAATTTGAAAGAGAGAAACTTTCTTCATCAAAGACGGAGATCGATATTGAACAAGAAAATATTTCCCAATAAAATCCAAAAAATATTGAGGATATCAAGGTGGTCGAGCAGGTTGTATCTGAAATGAAGAAATATTCTTCATCAAACCCAGAGACCAGGATTGAACAAGAAGACAATTAAAGTCAGTTTATAATTGATGAAAAGATATTCAGCAAATGGAATCCAGGTATGCAAAGAAAAGTTATTCATCAAATCCAGAGTTGGAAATTATATATTACTACTCAGTCGTAAGAATGACAAAGGATGTAGTTGACTTAGAAGATGGTGGGCATGTTTTCAGTTTAGGACTGGCGTAGCATGACAATGAAAAAGAAGATGGTGAGCAAGGATATCAAGACATCGGTACCGAACAAAACCTGAGTAACATGATTACAGAACTTCGAAAAAAATAAATAAAGGATTATGCAAGCACCTATTAAAATGCAAGATTAATTATATCCAAAGAAAATAACCTGCTGAAAATAGCAGGAAGAATATAAAGACTAAGGAGGTTTAGGAGGTGCACAAGGTGAAGTTGAAAGTAGTTGGCAAAGGAGAAAAAACAAGAAGAGAATGTAAATCGGTCGGCTCTTTCCACAATGGCAGCGATGTTTTAAGTTTATCATATTAACCCTTCTCTCTTTCACGAATAAAAGAAGAAAAAACGAGAAAAAAAAAATGCAAAGTAAGGCATTTGATTACAATTTATTTTACGTTGATAATTTTTTTTTTAAAATTAATTCTGAAAAAGATTCTATTGGTAGTTGGGTCCCCATCATTTTTCTATCAGGATATTTTTCAGATGTTTTTTCCGGAGTATTAAGCATTCTCGTTAGATTGGATATAAAACATTACTGACTGATTTAACTGTTAAAAGTTGTGATTACCTAATTTTTATAATTTTTATTTTTTTTGGGTGATTATATCAATTCATGATTTACAATGAACTTCAAAAGTAACGAAAATGATTAACAAATTAACACACCGGAAAGATGCCCGGAAAATTCACAACGTGAGAGGAGTGGTCATCCCATCGCAGGTCGGTTTGGCATCACAAGTTCTTTGGAAGGTTCTATCAATAAATTACCCTTTGGATCGCGGAAAACTGCAAGGGAGACTCGCTCTTTAGCCAAATTAACAAGAACCATGTGCTCGACACTCTTATATATCACATTGCTTAATACCTAAACCACAACCAATCCAAACACATTTAAGTCAATTATTACGCGGTATTAAAATAAAACAGACTAGTTAATTTTATAACACTTGATAATGAAATGTTATTTGATTAATTTTTTCCTAGCAAACAAATGGTAGATATCACATCTAAGAATCCTAAAGAGTTATCCCTTTTTTGGTACATAAATTCAAATACATTCTAGTGGGTTGTTCCTACAAGGACGCAGCTAGTACTACTTAGCTACGTGGTGCTCATGGACCACTGTTTTTGGACCGTTAGGCGTGTTCATGAGTCAGGGTGCAATGATTCATGAAACGTGTCCGCCAACCTTACAATGCTTTCGAACTCAGTGGATTATGGTTCGGGAACCGGGTGTGTCAGCAGTTAATCTTTAAAACCAACTTTCAAAATTAAGTTTACAACGGTTCATGAGCAATCCCCAATTGAATTTGCGGTTTGTGAACTTGTTCGCCAACCCTCATGTATTTCTAAAGCTCGGATATATATGGCTTACGAACCGGTTCTCCAACCAATCCTGAGTAGAAATATCAGAAAGTTTAATATTTCTCATTTATAATGTTTGAAATATTCCCGCATGGTAAAATCATTTGTGTGGGAAATTTCCAATGGATCTACAAATTAATTCACATAATAAATTTTTTTCAAATCAGGGTTTGCAATCCAAGTTACCTTGGTAACAAAGCATTCAATATTCACCGTTAAATGAAAAACCAGATTCAACCAAGCTAATATCTTTCAACCGTCAGATCGAACTTAACTTGTTACACACAAATGATATGTACCCTCATTTAGGTTTATGTAACCGTACCTAAACGTGTACACCATGTTGGTTCAAAGATAGTTAACCGAGGTTAGCCATATGTTTACTCTCTGATTAATCTTATTCATCTTAACCGTAAATAGTTCAAATGACTTCAAATGAAACTAGTTAATGAGTTGTTCAATTGCATAAAATACACAATCGAAACAAAATCGTTTTGGTTCACTTGAATCAATCATGAATATTATAACCACGGTTTGCAAAGATTGCATTCCTTATGGTTTAAATGTTTAAGTTCATGAACATACCGATTTGATAAATAACCAGCTTAAGTATGCGTACGGGTATGCGTACTTAAGCAACCGGATTTTGAGTTTCCAAACTCAGCAGAAATTTTCGGCTTGAAAACTTCCTCCAGTATGCGAACGAGTACGCATACTTAAGGTGACTAGTTTATGAGTTATTCCCAAACTCAGCAGATATTTTGGGTTCGAAAACTTCCTCCAGTATGCATACGGGTACGCATAATTAAGGTGACTAGTTTAGGAGTTTGTAATTCCCAAACACAACAGATATTTTCAGTTTGGAAACTTCTACCAGTATACATACGGGTACGCATACTTATCTTGTCTCCTTCACCAATTTCGTATACCCACATATGCATACACTTGGCTTCCGGTTTATGTATTTATGCAGTAATGTGCGAACACAATATATATTCTTATATTCAAAGATGGTTACATTATCAACTCTACATTCCAATCACTGAAACATTCTTAGAGGATGATAATAGCCGTTTTCACACACTATTAACATCAAAGCAATTTTCAAGTTATTGGAATGTCAACATGACTTTCGCACGAGTAAAGATGAACATGGCTAAAGAGCAAGCTTGCCAACACATATTTCGAGAAATATGTAAGCGAGATATACTCAACTCGAAATCTCAAATTTGTATATTAGAAAACTATATCGTAAATACGACTTATGTATCAATATAGAAGATAGAGTAGAAATAGACTTTTCTAGTGATAGATGAGTATAAGTCTCCACATAACTTTTTTCCGATGAAGTTCCACACGCTCCCCTTAGTAGTTCCTCGTCTTCAAATGATGAACGCCGAGTAATCTAAGCTCAACTACACTATGTATTTCCTAGTCCGAGACATCTATAAATAGGATAAAAATCAAGACTTATAATTTTGATCACTAACATTGACAAACACGCTTGAGATAGAAACGCATGCGAGTTCGACCGAGCAATGCTCTAACAATCTCCTCTTTGTCAATATTAGTGACAAAACTATCAATACATATGGATTATAAAATAAATAAAAATTGTTTCTTCTCATCCACATGCTTGATCTCCTTGGCATCTTCAACACAACTCGAAATCTTCGTCACTTCCAAGTACTCCAATGATTCCAAAGGTTGTACGTTTAAAATCATCATTGTTGAGGATCCGTAGCTATAACAATGAGAAAACAAATTCTCTCAATTATTGTTATACATTGTCATATTATCATTACACAACGTCAAAGTTCAATTGTATCACAACTTTGACAACAATACTATGGTGATATGTATCACTCCCCTTAGTCAATACTTCATCTCAACATGAAAACCTCTCCGCCTTACATAATTATCCATAAACCATATGTATTTGTAGTGTGAACTACACATTAATTCTCCCCATTTTTGTCAGTAAAATTGGCAAATGTATGAAAATTAGTGGGATCATAATAAAATTTTCATAGAGATACTTCATGACCAAAGGTGTGTTAACATACCAACAAATTTAGATGCAATCATATATCCAAAGATAAATGCATTCATCAAGGAATTTATAAAGATACAAGATAACCCCTAAAATATTCCACAGCTGCACTCCCCATAAATATATGGAAATTAAGCACAACTTCAAAAGAAATCTCCCCCATAATATATCATTCCGGAAGGAACAAAAAAGGCGAATTTTACAAAAAAAAAAAAAAAAATTTATTTGGATAAAACCAAATCATATGAAAACATGAATTTGTATCAAAAATACATAATTAAATTAATCGCAAGAGAACCCATGATTAATTCAATCGGAATACATAACTAAATTAATCACAAGAGTGTGATAAATTCAATTGGTCATGCTCATCATAAGAAAACTTGTGGAGCAATACAACTAAACCAATCATGAGAATGATCAATTCAATTGATTATGCTTAATAACAAGAAAACTTATGGAGTAACATATCACATGCACAAAAATGTGGATCAGAGATCGATCAATACTGCGGAATATACAAGGATTCATTCTATCTTTTATCACTGTTTTTACAATGACATATAACATGCTTAATCCTTGTATTCAAAAGTTCTATCATTTCTTTTTTAAAACTAGCGACATAAATGTTAGAGAATTCCTCGGTCGAACTCGCATGCGTTGCTATCTCAAGCATGTTTTTCAATATTAGTGATCAAAACTATAAGTCTTGGTTACTAGCCTATTAGAGCTAAGGTCTCCGATTAGGATAGAAAGTGTAGTTGAGCTCAAGACTCCATGGAAATCATCATACATGGAGAAGGAGTACTCAAGGAACTGGTGGATCTTCATCGACTAAAAGGTATGTGGAAACTTGAACTTATTTTTCACTCAAAAGTCTATTTACTCTATACTACTCTTGAGACAAAAGTCGTTTTGATATATAGACTTTTATTATACACATTTGCTATTTTGAGACGAGTTTACCTCGCCTATTTATTTCTCTAAATGTGTGTTGGTAAGCTTTCGCTTTAGCCGAATTCATCTTTACCAAGTGACGAAAGTAATGTTATGTTTCAATCACTTTGAAAATTGCTCTGACGAAAAATGGTCTGTGAATAACGGCTATATAACATTCTCTGATAATGTTTCAATGATTGAAATGAGAGTTTAGATTACATAACCATTGGTGGATATAAGCATTGTTGTGGAGACACATATATGCATAAGTCCTATTCCTTGAACCAAAGTTTGCTAACTTTGTTGATCAAGAGAAGTTGGAAGTGGCGTGAGCCAAGTCCACGAACTTCCGGAACTTCTCCGCCCGAGATTTTCTGCTGGAGTTTGCGTACTCCTTCCATGAGCTTAAGTCCGCGAACTTGAGAAGGTTATATCTAAAGTTGGTTGTTCTTGAACAAATGTTTAAATAAACTAAGGAATGCTTTTGAAAACCATGGCTATAAAGTTCATGAACCGATTCGAGTGAATCAAATCGATTTTGCTTGAATTGTGTCTTGTGTAGATACATAAAATTTTCTTGTAATTGAACAACTCTATAACCAGTTCATTTGAGTCATTTGAACTAGTTATGGTGAAGAAGATAAGGTTGATATGAGAGTAATCATATGGCTAACCATTTTTTTGACTTGTTGAACCAACAAATGTTAATGTTTGGGTACGGTTCATAAACCCAAAATTGGACATCTCATTTTTGTGTGACAAGCTGAGTTTTCGATATAACAGTTGAGAAATATTAACTTGAATATAATCAGGTTTTTATCTAACGGTTAATATTGAATGTTTTGTTACTAAGCTAATATTGATTGCAAACCCTGATTTGAAAGTGTATATAAGGCAGAACTCTAGCTATTGGGAAACATAATCCTCACCATATTACGTGTGATACTAGTTGCATAATCTAGAGCCGATTCTCCTTTAACCTTTGGTTTTCTTCTTCTAAAACCAGGTTAACGACTTAAAGACTTCATTGGGATTGTGAAGCTAGGCCGATACTACTTTTATAGTAGTTGTGTGATCTGATCTTGATGTTTATGTCATACGAGTATAAATAATTGGCTTGAGATTGATATCTCCGATAGGCAACATAGAAAAGAAATCACAAACACTTCGTCTCATCGTTTGTGAATCCACAATATCTTTTTTCTTTGCTTCAATTAAGATTATTGTGAGGTGATCAATAATACTAGGCTGTTGTTCGGGAATATAAGTCCGGGTTATTAATTGGTTCCTACCTTGATTTATCAAAAGACGGAAGAAAACTCGTAGGTATATTCGTGGGAGATGGATTTATCTATTACCGTAGAATTTTCTGTGTGATACATATTTTATTATTAAAGTCTTCGACTTTGGATCGTAGCAACTCTTAGTTGTGGGTGAGATCATCTAAGGGAATCAAGTGCGCAGTATCCTGCTAGGATCAGAGGCGTATGAGCATAACTGTACCTTGGATCAGTGTGATATTGATTGGGGTTCAACTACAATCCAGACCGAAATTAGTTTGAAGTAGGCTAGTGTCTGTAGAGGTTTAATATAGTGTGTTCAATCTGGACTAGGTCCCGGGGGTTTTCTGCATTTGCGGTTTCCTCGTTAACAAAATTCTTGTGTCTGTGTTATTTCTATTCCGCATTATATTTGTTTATATAATTGAAATAATACAAGTTGTGCGTTGTTTAATTAATTAGAATATCCGACCTTCTTCGGTTGTTGATTTAAATTGATTGACACTTGGATATTGGTCTTTCGTACCATCCAAGTTATCTCTCTTTGATAAAGACTTGCAAATTTCTATTTGCTTGAGTAAAGATCAAATCGAGAGATTCAGATATAAAATCTTTTATTTAATTTTATCTAGATTGAGTCTGACTGTCTAGTTGATTTTCAAGAAAGTATATTGGAGTTTTTCCATACAAAATGCTAAGAGAAATATTGGGTGTGGTTGTTACACCCCCGCCCTTTCAATTGATATCAGAGCAGGAAAACACGTTTAAGACCTTACAAGTATGTGTTTGTGACATTCTGAGTTTGTGGACAGAATCTCTTATACGCATACCAAGATGTCTTATAAATCTTTTAGCAGATTTTTCCGAATCCCGAGGTAGGAAGGTTGTCCCATCTGGTGTTGACATCTCTATCTCCGATGAGACATTGGGCACTATGGAAAAAGCTGAAAAAGAGCTCACCAGAATTTCAAAAAACACCGCTGAGATTATTGATTTCCAGGATCATGATCATCTTATTGATGAATTTGAAAAGTCTCTTGATCGAGAACATGAAATCTACATCATCATTGAGTCCCTCTCTAAGAATATTGAAAAACTTCTTCAAGAAACTACTCAACAGCGTGAAAAGATTAGTATTATTGAAGATGTTGTTAAGGAAGAATCAAGTAGAGAGAAACGGTTGATCGAGACTCATTCATCACATCTTAACAGTCTTCGTGTTGAGAAAGATAAACTAGATACATCTCTGAGTCTATCCCATGAACAGTGTAGATCCTTGGAAAAGGAAAACTCTGTCTTAAGGAGAAATACTTCTGTACAAACCAATTCCCATGGGTTGTAGTACAGAACGAAAGGTTCTCCGGGAGAAGGTTGTGTCAAGAACAGTTTACATAACTTACAATCTTCTCATATGGCTATGAAGTTAAAACATGTGCCAATTACTTCTTCTCCACGAACTTGTACTTTATGTGGAAAAAGAAATCACTATGATATCTATTGCTTTGTCAGAAGGAAACAAATTTCTAAACTTCATAATTTGATTCTCCTCACTGTCAATGAAACAAATAGTTCGTTGACTACTGCCGTGAATCGTATGCCTACAGAAAACCAAAAACCTTATAAAAATGATATCTATTCTAAAAATCATCACAGGGTTCAAATGCATTCCAGTGTTCTATAAAATTGATTCACGTCTATCCTGATCCTTTTGAACCTGTTGCAAGAGGTCTTGGATTTAGTTCCCAGAGAACATCTCCTGACAAGTCTGCTGAACTAACTGAGTCTTACTTCTCTGGGTTGAATACCAATCAAAGAAAGAAGGAAAAACAAAGACGTAAGTTATTTAATGAGCTAAACGCTCATACTTGTGTAAATTAAGCACAATGATAGATGCATTTGTGTTTCTATTTTGTTCTCAATTTTCTGTATTGTTAGACTCGATTAAGTACTTATTGTGTTATTTTGTGTTCTTGTAGGAAATTTTAGAGAAATAAGCCCTTGCGGCGAAATGGGCTCAAAAAGCAGTGTTTTACACCCCCAGAGAAAATTACTAAAGGCACCCCAGAAATGTGCCGGAGGAATCCTGAAAAAATAATATTTCCACCCCAATTGCTATTCACACCCCCAGTTTGGATAGGGGGACACCATCTTCTTCATTTCAAATTTCAAAATTGGCGGGAAAACAAGCTTCTTCACTGACAGATTTGACAATCGATTTTTTAAGGATTTTCAGGCCGATTCAATGGCTGAAACTCATTGGGTATCTTCTTATGGAATAAACAAGGATGTTGTGGAGCTTCGTTTCGATCCATTTGGGCTAGATTCAGAGTTTGAAGAAATCAGGGCAGTTCGTGCATGTGAAAATATTTCACGGGGTTGATCGAATTCAGGCGTGTACTGCACGCGTTTAAGGGAGTCGATCTTCATTATATATTGTGTAGAATGTATAAAAGGATACTACACCAGAAACCAACACAAGCAGACGCGTGCAAGGGAACAAAAATGGAAAAGAAAATATTCGAGAATATCTTCTTTCCCTGACGAATACAGAGAGGATTATTCTCTTTAAACTCAAGGGATTTGGGTACTGCTTCGATATAAATAGGTGTTATGGATCACAGAGGGTGGCGTGGAGAGTTTGGGGTGAAGTTAGAGAAGATTGGTGAGCTGCAGAGTCGAAGAAAAAAAGCTGCAGGAGAAGTTTCTGCTGCTGCAGAAACTAAAGAACACGAAGAACAAAACACTATCAGAGCCAGTCGTTTATGCTACAGCAACAACAACCATCTGTGAGTCGTAGTATTTCATATACTACTGCGCTTACAAATTATCGTTCTTTGTAACGGTGTTGCAACAATTATAAACGTTGCAAACACCCGATTTTCATTATTTTCTCCTTTTCATCATTTGTACACCTTTTTGAGCAATGAGAAATTCCTTTGAGCGTGTTTCCAATATGCGGAGATAGAACCCATCACTGGGACAACAGAGGAAGTAACTTTTCATGATTGTGGTAAATGATTTAATTCTTTATATGACTTTTTGCTTAGATTTAATTGTTGAATGATTTCTATTAATTATTTGTTATTTTGTCTGATGTCGCATGCTTAGTTTAAATAACTTTTGATGCGTCATGCTTACAACTTACAGATAATGTTTTATGAAATCTAGTTTTGGCAAAGAATTAGAGTCACCACTTCTTTTATTTGAGCTATATTGTCTAGAGTTAATGACTGAACCACAAGAATATGAAAAGTAGTGAAATTCTGCGTCCCAGTGTCTCTTCACCATTTTTAATATTTTTGTATATATATTATTAAGTCTAAAAAATTATCCTTCACAAGTCCGAGAGTTTGAACCTCGTTATTACAACCACAGAAAATGTTTAATCATTTTGGCACCGCCGACGCGGAATTGTGTTTAGGTAGAATTTTTTTTAGATTTATTTTTCTTTGTTCTTTTTTACGTTCTTTGGGTATTTGTCTATGTGACACAGGTTTTGAGGCTTGGATCGAAAAAAAAAAGAAGAAGAAGTTGTCAAAGAGTTTTGGCGATTTCATAAAGACTAGGAGCAAAGCTTAAAGCAAAAAGAACGGAAAGAAGACGAAAGACTTTTTTTTAATTATTTTTTAGATTTTTTTTTTATTATTAATTTTTTTTAGAAACTGTAATTAAGGTTTTTATTTTTGTAATTTTTTATTTTTGGACATTTTTTTCCGGACATTGAACGTTGGACATTTTTTTTAAAACCATACGGAAGGGTTATAAATTAAAAAAAAAATTAAATACAAACTGTTTGCAGGGAAGGACGACGATTACTATATCGTCTCGGCCCCTCGGGTTCGCACACTGACACCGGAGACTGTGGCCCGAGTTGACTACAGTGGTTCTTCGCCCTTCTGGTACGGGAGGTAAACTTCTAAAACACCCGTGAATCTCCTGCAAGCGGGTTTACTGTTTGCCTTAAGGTGAATATATGCTGCGGACTTGAATACGGCTGTTTTAAATTCCTAGTAAAGGGCAAGGCCTGGCCAATACAAGATAAAGGTTCGGATTTCATCACCGTTCTCTTCTTGCCCGCCTTAGGAAAACGAAACCGAACGCGAACCTAAGCTTTAAAATTTGGAATAGAACGAGACCGATAGGGTAACGAGCTTAATAGGAAACTCGTTCGAAAAATATTGGTTGCTCTTTAAGCACACTTCAAAGTTCATGATGTTTTCTGTGAGTTGAATGCGTGACTGCGCCGCCTTATAATGCGGTGAGGCCTTGGGTATCAAATCTCTACTAAGCTTCCCTCGTCTCTATTCAACTTACTTTGACTCGGATTGATTCCAGAGGGGTTTGCTCAAATTGCAACGAATTTCCTTTCGAAAGATAGAAGCTGGTCTAGAAACAATCTAAGTGGAGTTATCATGCTTTTTGTTTGCTAGATTCTATAGGTTTGATTTGGTCGAGTCAGCCTTGTTTGTGATTGTGTAGAATTCCCTTGCAATTAAGAATGTCGAACTGGTATGATAGAAGCCAATACAATGAGTATCGACCTGAATTTGAATGTGGACATCATCAGTTTTATGACCATAATATGAATAGTGGTTGGGAACGCCAAACTTTTGAAGGTTATGGGTCATACCATGGTGAGCCCAATTACTATCCACACGTGCTTCAGTCATATGAGCAAGAAGATTATAGCACTAGTCCTTCGTCTCTATAGGATACAATCAAACTATTGAAAAGTAGTCCTTTTTATAATCCTTCAGTTCATATTCCTTCTCTAGAAGAGACTCTCAAGAATTTAGCAGAGTCATCACGTAAGTTAGCTGAATCGACGTATAAATTAGATGAGGTGAACAACGTAGTTATGGATGAAAGGACTGCAACAACGACTGAATCTTTAGAAGATATCCTAAATATATTAACTCAAAGCTTAGATCCAAAACTAGGGGAACTTTATTTGGAAGACACCCTTGAGAGGATAGCTGAGTCGACACGTAGACTTGAGTTAGAGACGAACGAAAGTATTGCTCTAAATAACTTGAATTGCCAATACAGTGTATCCAATAATACCCTTGAGAATGAAAATAGTTATTTCCATAATCAGGATGACGAGGTTAGAATTGATGACACTACTTGTTTAGATAAGGTTCAATCATCTTCGTACTATTATGATGATGAGGATAGTAGTAGTGAAGAATCTGAAATATGTAGGCATAGTGATCAGGAATCTAGTAATCCAATCGAGCGTTATAGTGATTATATTATTTCTAGTTCAAATCCAAATAATTTTTATGATTATTCACCTATTCAAAAGGAAGAGGATTTGATTAGGCATACCACCGTTTTAGACGATGTAGTTCATGATCCTTTAGCCTACAGAGTATTGGACAATCCATTATTTGATGAACTTATTAGTGGATCGGAGGAAGTAACTATGATTAACACCTTAGCTAATGAGCCTTTACTAGAAACTTTCTCTTATAATCGTTTATATGATGGTGGTTTAGAGGAATGGGTTTATTCTGAAAATGCTGTTTTAGAGTCTAGCGACTTAGAAACAATAAATCTAGACGAAGAAGATAGACCCGTAGAGATGAGTAAAGATGCACTACCTGTTAAAAACTTAGAAGAATCAATAGACCATTTCCAAGAATCTGATGATCTAGAAATTAGGGAGATTGTGACTAGTATATCTAGAAACACTGAAAACTCTAAGTTTGGGGGTGATTATCACTTTTCTAGTGCCGTACCTTTAACTCTCAGAAAGTCCCCTCACATAGGACTTGATATCCATGCCTCAACTATCTTACAATATTATCTTCATACTAGGTTTCCTGAACCTAATGATGTCCTGGAAGAAGTTCGGTCGTTAGAAACCCGTCCTATAGTTGATGTGTTTTTCCCAGGCTATGATACCCAGATTGACTTTGTTTTCCCACCAAATAGTTTTCTTCCAACTGTGGGAACGTTTATATTCCAAATATGTCGAATATTAAGTTGTGAGACTAAACCTAAATGCCTTAGGAAATTAGAATCGACACATTTTCTTAAAAATGACCACTACTCTCATTGTGGTCAACTATGTAAGTCATATCTGATTGACTTAGAGGATCCTCAATTATTTAGGTTATTACTTCGTGATTCTAAGTTCTTATTTGAGGTTCTACAGACTCTAAGACCTAGTGATTCGGATCCCATTTATGAAGAAACACAGCCAATGAAAATATTCTATTTAGACCCTTTCATAGAACCTGAACCTGAACCGCAATTAGCGATAGTTATCAGGAAACTAGGTAAGGGCATGCTAGTCTTGTTCATTTCGTTGGTTCACTGCAGTTTTCTTTTGTCAGCTCTTTTTGGTTTTAAAGACCCATTCCGGCTACTGTTGTACGATTCGAGTTGACTGATCCTTTCCTAAGTCTGGATGAAGACTATAAACTTAGCACTTCTTGGGAGGTAACCCATTCCCACGCAACACGGTAATATCCTTCTTTAACTCTTTTTGCTTCAAATGGTAACAGTTTCTCCTTGTTAATGCTTTTAATTTCATCTTTAGAACATTGAGGACAATGTTAGATTTAAGTTTTGGGGTATGGGAGAAACTTTTTAGTTGCAATTATTAAACTCCAGAGCCTATAAATTTATGCCTATTAAGGTTTTCACTAACCAATCTAAGTGGATGGGAACATCTTGGTTATAGGAGTTGAGGAACCAATCTGATTAGATGGAAACATCTATAAGAGTCTATTCATACAAGCACAGATCTCAGGTGTCAGAAATAACATGATAGTTTCGCCATATCTCGTTGAGTCCTTTTCATTTTTTTTATTTTTTTTTCTTTTTAAAATATGTTTCTCTAAGTGATTAGGTGGGGCTCACGATTCAAGTTGTTACCACTGCTAGGGTGAAGTAGATTGATTGAGATATAAAAAAAAAAAAAAAAAGAGATGAAAAAAAAAGTTATGAAAAGGAAAAGAAAAGGAAAAACTGAGACCAGACCATTATACCAAACGGAATAAAATTTAATAAAGTCGACCACTGGTACCCTTGTATATGCCAGCTGTGTTGACCTAGAGTTAGGATTATCGACCACTGGTTCCCTTGTATATGCTAGTGAGTTGGTATTAGTCAGACTAGTATCTCAGTCATTTAGGATAGGTTCATCTTGGCAGAGGCCTTCAGACAGATATGAGAAACCTTGTTCACTTAGTCAACATCAAAACCATCTATGTTTTTCTATATCCATCTCTTAATCTTTTCATGTGATTAGTTTGACTCCGAATATGATGTCCATAGTGAAACTATCTTAGTAGAGCTCTGTCACTTATATGAATTTTAGTATGCTTGAGTGCAAACTCGTGTACAACAATTGGAATTTCGCATCAGGGTTCTTCCACTTATAGTCAAGGATTGTATGCCAACCAAGGAGGTTCTTTAGTGCCTTCCAAGGTTCTGTGTGGATAGATAGGGTCTAGAGTAAAGGTTTTGTGGGTACACCTCTGGTAAACCCTCCGGAGACAACACTCCGCCACTAGGGCCACCTAGGGGTTCAAATGATTTTCCTTTCTAGAATAAATTTGCTCGAGGACTAGCAAATAATAAGTTTGGGGGTATTTGATAGACGCATTTATGTGTCTATTTTGTTCTCAATTTTCTGTACTGTTAGACTCGATTAAGTACTTATTGTGTTATTTTGTGTTCTTATAGGAAATTTTAGAGAAATAAGCCCTTGCGGCGAAATGCGCTCAAAAAGCAGTGTTTTACACCCCGGAGAAAATTACTAAATGCACCCCAGAAATGCACCGGAAGCGTCCCAGAAATGTGCCGGAGGAATCCTGAAAATTTACTATTTCCACCCCAAAATTACTATTTCCACCCCAATTGCTATTCGCACCCCCAGTTTGGATAGGGGGACACCATCTTCTTCATTTCAAATTTCAAAATTGGCGGGAAAACAAGCTTCTTCACTGGCAGATTTGACAATCGATTTTTGAAGGATTTTCAGGCCGATTCAATGGCTGAAACTCATTGGGTATCTTCTTATGGAATAAATAAGGATGTTGTGGAGCTTCGTTTAGATCCAGTTGGGCTAGATTCAGAGTTTGAAGAAAATCAGGGCAGTTCGTGCATGGGAAAATATTTCACGGGATTGATCGAATTCAGGCGTGTACTGCACGCGTTTAAGGGAGTCGATCTTCATTATAGATTGTGCAGAATGTATAAAAGGATACTACACCAGAAACCAACACAAGCAGACGCGTGCAAGGGAACAAAAATGGAAAAGAAAATATTCGAGAATATCTTCTTTCACTGCCGAATACAGAGAGGATTATTCGCTTTAAACTCAAGGGATTTGGGTACTGCTTCGATATAAATAGGTGTTATGGATCACAGGGGGTGGCGTGGAGAGTTTGGGGTGAAGTTAGAGAAGATTGGTGAGCTGCAGAGTCGAAGAAAAAAGCTGCAGGAGAAGTTTCTGCTGCTGCAGAAACTAAAGAACACGAAGAACAACACACTATCAGAGCCAGTCGTTTATGCTACAGAAAGAACGACATCCATCTGTGGATCGTAGTTTTCATATACTACCGCGCTTACTAATTATCGTTCTTTGTAACGGTGTTTGCAATAATTATAAACGTTGCAAACACCCGATTTTCATTATTTTCTCCTTTTCATCATTTGTACACCTTTTTGAGCAATGAGAAATTCCTTTGAGCGTGTTTCCAATATGTGGAGCTAGAACCCATCACTGGGACAACGGAGGAAGCAACTTTTCATGATTGTGGTAAATGATTTAATTCTTTATATGACTTTTTGCTTAGATTTAATTGTTGAATGATTTCTATTAATTATTTGTTATTTTGTCTGATGTCGCATGCTTAGTTTAAATAACTTTTGATGCGTCATGCTTACAACTTACAGATAATGTTTTATGAAATCTAGTTTTGGCAAAGAATTAGAGTCACTACTTCTTCTATTTGAGCTATATTGTCTAGAGTTAATGACTGAACCACAAGAATATGAAAAGTAGTGAAATCCTGCGTCCCAGTGTCTCTTCACCATTGTTAATATTTTTGTATATATATTTCTTTATTATTAAGTCTAAAACATTATCCTTCACAAGTCCGAGAGTTTGAACCTCATTACTACAACCACAGAAAATCTTTAATCACACAAGTTTGATAATTCACCTACCAAAAATCCTAGTTGTGTGAGAATTGAATAGGTATACTCTCTGCAAAGTGGCTCTGATTATCTAGCTAATTTCTTATCGTTCTTAGATAGATATTTAGTCATACACTCATACATGAGTATTTTTTAATCCTTCCTCTTATTAGATTTTTTTTTCTTTGCCTTCAAAATTGTTTTTTGAAAAACTAAAAGCATTATTTTTGGGCCTTGTGAATCATCCTCTTACGGGTACACATACATTTTTGGGGTTCTCTCACGAACCGGTCCTGTAAAACCCTAGGTCTCTCGAATCATATTTATATACCTACCCTATTGAGTTGAGTTTCTCACTCTAGGTTTCATATTACCAATAGCGTCTTCTTCTTGCTCATAGGATTTACCCGAAGACTTCGTTGATAATGGGGTATATTTCGAATTCGATAAAGAGAAGGGATCTGTTGTTCAAGTCGAACGATCCTTTCCTCAATCTTCTGATTCCTATTCGGATATTGAGGAGATTGAAAAGATTTCGTCTGATATAGTTCTTGATTTCGTCAAGAACTTTGAGGATGCAAAACAACAACTTGTTGGTATAATGAAGTGTCTTGATGTGGTAAGAATTGAGTTGAAAAAGGTTAATTCTGACCTTGTTCTCATGAAGAACCGTGTTAAAGAATTTCCCAACAAGGATATCCTGTCTAAAGATGCAGAGGATGCTGTTGTTCGCAAGCTCCATGACCTTAAGACTCAAGAAGGTCCCGAACTGTCTATATGATTCCAGTTTATGTTTGGTTTAGTCTTTTTTTGATTTAGTTTATCTAGTAAATCTTCTATTTTTTCTTGTTTTGTTTAGAAGAATAACTAGAGGTTGGAATAGCCATTATTGCGATTACACATAGCTATGTCCGATGTTTTCATCTTCATGTTTTTATATTTATTGGTTTAAACTCTAAATATGTTTGGAAGATGATTTTTGCAGTATTAATCTTTATGGTTTTATATATTGCAATATTGTTATGGGATATGTATGTTTGCGTCTGTGAACTTGATTGTCCCATATCTTGTCAAAAGTAAAGTCGTTCATGAGTTGATATGCATGTATTGATGAAAAAATGAATGGACTTTTGGAAAATGCAAAAGTTAAGCCTATATTGTCAATTACTGATGGAAGATAGGTTAAAATCTTTTGTTTTCAAGGATTATGTATATTAAATGTCGTTATCACACAGTGATGGAAAATAGAATGAATCCTTGTGTATTCCACAGTAATTGATATTCTCTTATATTTATGTATTATTGTGTGGCTCCATAATGTGTCTTATGATGAGCACGAAACAAACAAGTTGATTATTTTTATGATTAGCTTTGTGGTTGTTCCGTAAGGTATTTTACGTTCAGCATTTTGGACTAAATTAATCATCTTTTGGTTATTCAGTTATGACTCCATAAGTCTTCTTATGTTTGAGCGTTCATGACTGGGTTGATTATTTTCATGATTAACCTAGTCCTTGCTCCATAGACTCTCTTATGTGATTATGGCCAATTAATTGATTAGTTTGATTGTGTATTTCGATTAGATTAATTATGGGTCTTCTTGTGATTAACATAATTGAGAGATTTTAAGTCTCCATAAGTTTACTTGTGTTGATCATATTCGGTTAAGTTAATTATGAGTTCGTTTATGGTTAACTTAATTGAATATTTTTGGATTCAAACTCATACTTGTATGTAATTTATTATGTCTAAGGAAATCATTATTTTCTTTCAAAATTAAGGTCGCTCTTGTTGTTCCCTTGGGAATGACATATTATGGGGGAGAGTTATTTTTGAACTTGCGCTTAATTGCCAAATCTTTGTGGGGAGTGCGGATGTGGAATATTTTAGGGGTTATCTTGTATCTTTAAACTCCTTGACGAATGCATTTATCTTCGGCTTTATGATTGAATATAAATAAGATGACATGTGTTCTTTCTTTTGGTCATGAGATGTCTCTTTCGAAAATTTCATTAGGATCCCGTTCTTGTATCTTTGCCAATTTTATTGACAAACGGGAGAGAATTAATATGTAGTTCACACTACAAATACATATGGATTTAGGATCATTACGTAAGGGGGAGTGGTTTCCATGTGAGATGGAGTATTGACTAAGGGGGGCGATACATATCACCATAGTATTGTTTTCAAAGTTGTGATACAACTGAAATTTGACGATGTATAATGATACTATGACACTGTATAACAATGATTGAGAACTCTTGTTTTCTTGTTGTTATAGCTACGGATTTTCAATAATGGTGATGCTAAACTTACAATCTTTGGGATCATTGGATTACTTGGAAGTGACGAAGATTTCGAGTAATGTTGAAGATTAGGCATGTGGAATAAGAGCTACAAAAGTTAATTTATTTATTTTTTCTATTCCATATGTATTAATAGTTTTCCCACTAAAATGGACAAAGGGGGAGATTGTTAGAGCATTGCACGGTCGAGCTCGCATGCGTTGCTATCTCAAGCATGTTTGTCAATATTAGTGATCAAACCTATAAGCCTTGATTACTAGCCTATTAGAGATAAAGTCTCGGATTAGGATAGAAAGTGTAGTTGAGCTCAAGACTACATGGAAATCATCATACGACGAAGGACTACTCAAGGAACTGATGGATCTTCATTGACTAAAAGGTATGTGGAAACTTGAACTTATATGTCACTCAAAATTCTATTTACTGTTTCTCCTACTATTGAGTCAAAAGTCCTTTTGATATGTAGACTTTCATTATACACATTTGCTATTTCGAGCCGAGTTTACCTCGCCTATATATTTCTCTAAATGTGTGTTGGTAAGCTTTAACTTTAGCCGAATTCATCTTTACCAAGTGATGAAAGTGACGTTATGTTTCAATCACTTTGAAAATTGCTTTGACGAAAAATGGTATGTGAATAAGGGCTATATAACGTTCTCTGAGAATGTTTCAATGATTGAAATGAGAGTTTAGATTACATAACCATTGGTAATTATAAGAATTGTTATGGAAACACATATATGCATAAGTCCTATTCCTTGAACAAAATTTTGCTAACTTTGTTGATCAAGAGAATTTGGAAGTTGCGTGAGCCAAGTCCGCGAACTTGCGGAACTTCTCGGCCCGAGATTTTCTGCTGGAGTTTGCGTACTCCTTCCATGAGCTTAAGTCCACGAACCCAGTCCGAGAACTTGAGCAGGTTATATCTAAAGTCGATTGTTCTTGAACTAATGTTTTAAATAAACTAAGGAATGCTTTTGAAAATCGTGGCTATAAAGTTCATGAAACAATTCGAGTCAATCAAACGGATTTTGCTTCAATTGTGTCTTATGTAGTTACATAAGATTTCCTTACAATTGAACAACTCTATAACTAGTTCATTTGAGTCATTTGAACTATTTATGGTGAAGAAGAATAAGGTTGATATGATAGTAATCATATGGCTAACCATTTGGTTGACTATTGAACAATCAAATGTTAATGTTTGGGTACGGTTCATAAACCCAAAATTGGACATTTCATTTGTCTGTGACAAGCTAACTTTTCGATCTAACGGTTGAGAAATATTATCTTGAATATAATCAGGTTTTCATCTAAATTGAATGCTTTGTTACTAAGCTAACATTGATTGCAAATCCTGATTTGAAAGTGTATATAAGGGAGAACTCTAGCAACTGGGAAACCTAATCTCCACACCTTACGTGTGATACTAATTGCATAAGCTAGAGTCGATTCTCCTTCAACCTTTGGTTTTCTTCTTCTAAAACCAGGTTAACGACTTAAAGACTTCATTGGGATTGTGAAGCCATACCGATACTACTTTTATCGTAGTTTTGTGATCTAATCTTGTTGTTTCTATCGTACGAGTACAATTGTAATAATTGGCTTGAGAATTATATCTCCGATAGGCAAGATAGAAAATAAATCACAAACACTTCTTCTCATCGTTTGTGATTCAACAATATCTTTTTTCGCTGCGTCGATTAAGATTATTGTGAGGTGATCAATAATACTAGGTTGTTCTTTTGGGAATATAAGTCCGGGTTATTGATTGGTTCATGTTCACCTTGATTTATCAAACTCGTATGTATATTCGTGGGAAACAGATTTATCTGTTATCGTAGACTTTTCTGTGTGATACCGATTTGTTTATTAAAGTATTCGACTTTGGTTCGTAGCAACTCTTAGTTATGGGTGAGATCAGCTAAGGGAATCAAGTGCGCAGTATTCTGCTGGGATCAGAGGCGTATGAGCATAATTTTACCTTGGATCAGTGTGAGATTGATTGGGGTTCAACTACAGTCCAGATCGAAGTTAGTTTACAGTAGACTAGTGTCTGTAGCGGTTTAATAAAGTGTGTGTTCAATCTGGACTAGGTCCAGTGGTTTTTCTGCATTTTCGGTTTCCTCGTTAACAAAATTCTTGTGTCTGTGGTATTTCTATTTCGCATTATATTTGTTTATATAATTGAAATAATACAGGTTGTGCGTTGTTCAATCAATTAGAATATCCGACCTTCTTTGGTTGTTGATTTAAATTGATTGACACTTGGATATTGGTCTTTAGTACCATCCAAGTTATCTCTCTTTGATAAAGACTCGACGATTTCTATTTGTTTGAGTAAAGATCAAATCGAGTGATTGAGATATAAACTCTTTGATATACTTTTATCTAGATTGAGTATGACTGTCTAGTTGATTTTCTAAAAAGTATATTAGAGTTTGTCCATACAGATTGCTAAGCGAAATATTGGGTGTGGTTGTTAGACCCCGCTTTTTCAATAAAGGCTTTAACTTTTGTTTGTCAAAATCTCATTCTATCTTTTATCAAATACTTTCATATCAACATATAATAGAGATAACTTTTGAACAAGTTTGGGACAATATTAATTCACAGACGCAACAATATATCCCAAAACAATTTGCAATATTTAAAATCATAAAGATTAAGATTGCAAAAATCATCTTCCAAAATACTTAGAACTTAAATAAATAAATATAAAAACATGAAGATGAAAATATTGGAAATAGCTATGTGTACTCACAATAATGGCTATTCCAAACTCTAGTTATTCTTCTAAACAAAATAAGAATAAAAATTCTCATAAGAAGATTTACTAGACATTGAGACCTCTGAAAAATTCTTTATCTTCCCCGAACTCCTTGTCGTCAACAGCCATATGAACATAAGGTTCATGGAGAAATGAGTCAATCCTAGCAAACCTTCTAGGCTGATGATGTTGAACCAGGGCCTTCTGAATTTCAAGAGTTCTCAAAACAAGAGACTTTATTTGATGAATCTCCTTCCTTGTTTCCTTTAACTCTTCAAGAACACCAGAAAACTTCTGAGAATTTGAAGGAACAAATCTTTGCTTCCTCATATTTCTTCTTTTTCTTTTCAAATTTGGAGCCAACTGATATTTTTCTTTTTCCTTCATGATTGATGACTTAACAATCATATTAACCTTTTTCCATCAAAAGACATAATGCTTGGAGACTAGAATGTACAAACTAGTAAACATGTGAAGTCTGTGACTCCTTTATCTCTTATATATTTTTATATGTGTATTCACTTTTACTAAATTTGATCCCAATATTTAGGAAAGAATTTAAGCTCTTTGGACTGGCGTTGGGCCAGAAGTAGTCAAAATGCCATTATAAATGCTACTAAACTGGCTAGTTATGATTAAATTGAACGGGTAACTCATAGCACTTAATCTCAATTTTGAGTGGTCAATTCATTTTATGTGACCTATTTATTGATCAACTTGTGTGCTCATGTATATGACTTACTTCATTCCAATCAAGACAACTTTGAAACTTTTGGGGTACAAAGATAATATGCTATTACTCATCTCCTTGCTGGTCTCGGGGCAGGGAAACTTGGAATAAGGTTTTCATGTTGGTTGGTATTATTTGTTGTTGTGATATTATGTTATAGGTTGCTTGTTGATTGATGTTTGAGGGAAACATTGAAATGATCCTATCATTTGGGTATATTTTTTTTGATTGCATTTGTACATAGTTGTACACATATTGGTTTTTAATGTTTACATAGTTGTACGCCTGTTCTTTCCTAATGCGTACATAATTGTACACATATAGATTCTTAATGTGTACATAGTTGTATACATATTAGTAGTTGTATACCTTGTTATTATAAGAGTACCATCACCAACCTACTCTTTTATTTCATTTTACAGTGATAGAATTGAAGTAGCATGCATATCAAGAGGTTGTTGCTTTGAATAGGCAAGATGAGCTCATTCGTGAGAAAGAGGAGACTTGGCCTAACAAGAGACTTTCTCAAGCTTTACAGAGATGGTAATCATATTGTTACTATGCCGATAGGGACTAATTCATTCAGGGACCTTCCACTTTTGAGAAATACAATGAATTTTCAAATAAATAGTTTTACACTTGTCTTGCAGGTTAGTTTCTCATCCAACAAAATATTGTGTCTTTTACTTTCCTATAATGTATCTGTTACCTTGCTGATTTTGGTATGCCAATTTTGTCGGGGGTTGCCCTACCTGTTTTAGGATATTTGTCTTATTTTTCATGACCAGTTAAGTTAACTAGTTAAACTAAATCACCCAAGTATTAATTATGATAAGAAGTCTATGATGTGGAGCTTGTATCATTTATATAGAGAGTTTGAGCTGGTGTACAAACTGCTGCACCATCCTAGTTAATGTAAGACTTAGCCTTTTTATGGGTATGAATGCTTGATTTCACGCATATTTTCTAGGTGGTCATATACTTGTGCACCAATGTATTTTCCATCAAAAAAGTAGGTCTGAATGTGGGTATGAATGAAAGATTCCATGCATGTTTTATAGGTGTGTACAAACTAGTACACATGTGAAAATAATGACTTCATAAGCTTATGCTTTCATAAATACTCTACTGTGTACAAACTAGTATACAATTGAGAATAATGACTCCATATGCTTTTGCTTAGATAAATACCTAGGGTGTACAAACTAGTATACATGTGAAACAATGACATTTATCTCATGTCTGCTTAACTTATACAAGTAGACCAGCTCCTTAAAATGATCTGACTGATGAATTCAAAATTCTTGAGGCTGGGATGTGAATGCAGTTTCTCTAAACAACGGTAAGAACATTAATAAGTAACATCCATGTTATAACTGGTGTAGCACGACGAAACATTTTATCGAAACCTATCATCCTCAGTAGAGAACTCTTTTCAAGATAAAGGGAAAAAACGATCGATAGCAAGACTTGTCACATATGATGATGTGAAGCAGAGGTTGTGGGGACTTCATTTATCTAATCTGGTAGTATCAGGCATCCTCATTACTTTATATAGAAAAAGGTACCAAACATTTATATATTAAGTTATAAATGTTACTAGTATAACATTGAATATGTATAGTTTGTTGTCCTAATGCTCCCTCTCATATCTTGATTAGATAAATTTATTACCGAAATACTAACGGAATCCCATGACGGCTAATCACTTTTTACTGTTGTTTGGTTTAGTACTGGGTATAATTAGATCAACTGGGATTTACCAGTTGAACGGAAGATTAAAGTATAATGTGGAGAACAACTTGAGTAATTTTGTCGAGACATCAACTACTACAATGATAGGTTAGAAAAGTTTCGTATGAAACTGTTGTTTCAGAATATAGTAGTAGTTCATTTCCTTGTATTCTAGTTTGTTTGTTTATCAATTCAATTTCTTTCAGAGTGACAAGTATTGTTGAACTTCAGTGATCTTTTTAGTAGGAGAGGATGTAGGTTGGTTGGTGACGCTGCTGTTTGTCTTTGAACTTTATGATGTACAATTTGAATTAAAATTTAGATTTTCCGGTGTATTGCCAATTAAAAACATGAGTTTTCCATCAGCTTCTAAGTCATGCTATTTGAGCTTCCATAAGATATTGACTAAGCCCATGAAACACCATTTTGTTAGGTGTTGCAGATATTCACTATTCCAAATAACTAACTCTTATATGTGTGTGATTTCATTGGAATTCACAGTTGCTTCTGTATCTGTTGTTGCAGGAAAAACTATGTCAGTATCATGCTTCGGTATGCAAATCATTAAATGCTAAGCCATCCTATGCAAATCCAGCCATTATGCAGCTAGAGCTTAGCGTGGTTTCTATTTTTGTCGGTCTGTGCAGACTAGAGCGGCAGTCTGGTTATCATGAGTGTTGGATTTTCTGTATTTTTGTCGATGTGTACATAGTTGTACACTAATGTGAATGAAAAAAATTTAAAAGTGAAAATTATATAGTCATATGGTTACTCTTTTTGTATATGTCGAAAAGAGCTTTCCGAATATAAAAGATTTATGAATTTTGGATGAGCGGTTCGAAAGATAAATGGTTTTTAAACTATTCATGTAGTATTTAAAATAGTTGACATCGTCATTAGTCATTTTGGATTGAAACGCAAATATTTGGACTAAATTGTACCTATTAACTCGGGCTGGACTAAATTGTACTTTTGAACTAAAGCGTATTTTTCCGATGGAGTAATCCTTCTGCCTGGACCGAGTTTGATAACCGTGCCATTGACTAACTGGGCCGGAGGTCAGTAAACCAGAACTTCTTATTTTTACAGCCGTGATAGGCACATCGAAGGTGTATCCCGCGACGTGCACCTTGGAAAAATCCAAGGCTTGTTAGGACAACCCCGGGAGAGATTTGCAGGGGGTGGGATAAAAGATAGGGTCCACCACCTTTTTTTTCTCTCATACCAAAATCACGGTGCACATCACGGTGTACTTTTTGGGTACACTAAACATTTTCGTATTTTTTATTATCAAGTGTGGCACTATAATGTTTTTTTTTTATTTTTTTGTATTGTATTGTTTGTTTCCTTCTCAATATACGGGGGTGTAATGTGTCGACGCGGCTTCAAAAGTAACTACGTACTCCATGTTATTTACGTCTTGATGCTGTTTCTGCCTCATTCCTCTACGATGTCTCTAATTTTCTTAACAAATTTCCTTCTCCTCTTCTCGCTCAGTCTTACTCTTCCTCTTAAAAAAAGAAGCGAAAAGATAATCCCACATTCTCTAAAATTTGTCTAGGAGAAAGAGAACAAAATTATCATAAATCTGTTTGGACTTGATGGTAAGGCTGTTTATTTTGATTGGTTTTTAGTTATACATTCTCGTTTTTTATTTTGATTGTTTTATTAGGTGATTGGTTTAGCTTTGATTGCTTGGTACGTGAAATTAGGATTTAGGGTTTTGGGGATTTTGGAGTACTTTTACCATTTAGGGGTATGAGATATTTGAATTTAGTACTTCCCTTTTGAATTCCTCCCTTGATACATGCACACATGCTCATTTTCTACCATTGCAAATCTATTTTTTTTACATTTGTTATGAGAACAGTTAAACATTCATCTGATTATTTTTTTAATTATTTATTGTTGCAGGAAACAGAAGACTAAAAGGTGCACCGAAAGAGCCTGAATTTCGTGCCAATGCGAGTCAGTCAAACAGATTAGTGTAGTTTCTCTGCACCTGTGAAAGTAATTATACTGACATTATAAAAAGCATCCAAATACTTCAAGACAAGTGCAGAGAGAAGTTACAAATCCTATCGGATACAGAAGAGAGACAGGAATGGCATAGAATTGGCTGACTGAGTGCATGTTTGAGTGCGGCGAGATAGATTTATTATGCTACACTCAAACAGGTATTCAATCAGCCAATTCTCTAAGTTCAGCTTACAGATGAGAGGGTAAATGTCCTAGTGCACAACAAAACAAGTTTTATTATATCGTAATCTGTTTTGTGCATCAAAGCAACGGAATGGAAACATTGTGTTGTGTTGTTGTAATTAGCAATTTTGAGACTGCATTCCTTTGCAGATGTTATATCGTAATCTGTTTTTATTGATAAATTGCATCATGATGTTACTGCAAGACTGCATTCCTTTGCAGAATTAAATATTAATCTGAGTTTGCAATTTATGAAAATAATACCAACTAAAACAGCAGAAGTAACTATCAACCCTAAATTCCCACACACAAAAAAAACCACATGTTAACTGAAGTAGAATTTCGAACAGTTCCTTCTCATTCTCAGTCTTCAACAACCTTCTTCGCCGTCGTGCATCTAGCCAATGCCATGTACACAAAATGGACTGGTCACTAAATGGGAAGCATTCTCAAGCTGGTGAAGATAATCTTCAGTTTCTTACCCCTATTGGTCTATAGTGTTGTTATTGTCTACAGACTAACATGTTGGTTATTGTCTACAGTAACTGATATAGAGTACTTAAAAAGCCAAAAGGGATATCCAAACACTGAAACAGAGAACCTTGATTATTCTTCACAAAAGTGGAGCAAAAAGCAAGCCCTCTAGGATCTGGGTTGGAGTCTGGACTAATTGGATATTTGGATTATTCCCCAGCTGATGTGCCGTTGAACTCCAAAGGGTAATATTCAGTTTCTTACACCTAACACGAGAAATTGTTGTGTGGTTAAGAACATACCGGCATGTTCATATGGCATAATTGGTGAAACAAAGAAGGGTAAAGAACACATACCGGAATGGCTGCCCACCGGGTCAATGGAGTTGTTGAAGGCTGGTTACTGTCTATAGTATGCCAACTACATTTGCAATTCAAAAGTGCAAACGATAGGTGACTCCCACCTAAGGTGAACATAAGGTTACATCCATAGTATATGTGCAGTATGTTTTACCTGTGAGAAACATTTTGAAGGTTATACTCCAAGTCTTTATAGTGTAAGCATCAAAAGCGGGCACAGAAGTGTTTCACCTAAGAAAAACCAGCATCGGTGGTCAGATGAAGCTTGTTAATAATGTATACGGCTTCCTTCTCGGACGAGCTTTTGGCAACGAAGTCCATATCAACGCTAGTGACATCTTTGGTAGACATAAAATCCAACTCTTCCTGTTTTGTCTGGGAACAAACACTCGAACTGTGTGGGCATGATTTGGATTCGTCTGGGAAGCAAAAGCTTTTGTAGCCGTCTTGAGTGGATGATAGTGATACCTTTTGTGGGTTGAGTAATCTGAGATGACATCTTGAGTTGTTGCATGTGGCTGCATTTAAAAACAACTGCAAACATAATTAGATTAAAAAGGACCTACCTGAGCTTTCAAAAAATCAAGCATGACTAGATTCAAAAAGACCTAACTTGTTAAGATATAAATTCCTGACATATCTAAGATATGAATACAGCAAACATGCCAAAATTCATATGGATTGAAAACAACAACGTATATGGAAATGCCAAGTAAAATCTAAATAGTAAATAATACCTGCCATTGAAGATAATTTACCAAAAAAGAAAGAAATGAATGAAAATAAAGAGATTCTTAAAAGATATATTAAACTCAAAATGCAAGTTATTGGTGGCTCTGAGTGAGAGAGACCAGTAACTTGTATTTTGAGAAAAACTACTCTGTCAATACAAGCTACAACTTAAGCAACAGAACCAATGACTATAGTTTCCACTCAATAGAGACATCCAGAGAAAAAAGACAATACAAACAAACATGCAGCTACTACATTGGGGTAAACGGGTTAATTTTTTGGGAACCCTAAATTGCACAAACAAAATTGACATTCCTTCTAATAACAATTTTTCATAAACCCAAAATTGGGTATACTGATTGTTATACATGCCAGATCATGTTGTACAATACTGATTGTAAACCATATTAAGCCTCTGCTGAGTTTCAAATACTGTTAAGCGAGGGAGAACATACCTGTTAATTCGAAGCCGAGTGAGGATGGAGACTCCAATTTCTCGATAGAATATAGTTAGGGAAGAAAAAAATACGTAGGAGTTTTCATTTAACACTTATCAGAAGAACCAACGCCGAGGACTCGATTAGGTAAAAATCGTGAATGCTCAGAACTCCGTCCACATTGGAAAGTGTCCGGAGATAACAAAATTCGGTGCCCCGAAGTAACAATTATATCGAAGTAAATCTAAATCTATATGGTAATTTACGTCTTTTTGTTTGTAAACCCTAACCCTTTGCTTTCCCTTATAAGAGAATGCATGTCTTGTAGATGCTTGCGCCTCAATTTCCTTTCGATGTCTCTAATCTTCTTGTTAATTTTTGTGCGATCGTATAAATATAAACTATTTGGTGATAGTGTTAATTGTTATTTTTTTTAATGACATCACGTAACCATTTATTAGGTTGGTGTTTTTTTTTTCAATTGAATGTGAAACAAAGATTATCGGCATTCTATTTTTTGGGTTTTCATTTACGGGTTGATGTTTTCTGTTTGGTCTGGGTTTCATTTATTATGTTTAGGTTTAATCCGGTAAACTGTTGTTTTCTTATGTTAGGTTTAGTTTCAGATTCAATTTTCTTCTGTGGTTTCTTTGATGAAGCCAAAATTGGTTTCCATCATCTTCATATATGATTCACTTATCGAGGGTTTCTATCATGTTGTTATTGTGTTGGTTGCATTATTTTACACTTTTTCAAATTTGGTTCCACTTTGTTTTTGCTTATAGTTTACAAGTGGTTTCATCATTTTGATAGTTTGGTATTTGATATGAATAAGAGCGTTCACAGTGACAGAGTAAACCCAAATATTTGGTCTTTTGAACAGACGTAGTGGAACGTACTATCGATCAAATTTTGATCAACGACTAAAACCCAGAGTATATTTGGTCTGAGACCAAGACTAAACCCAGATATAGTCGAGCGTTGGTATACTTCACGCCCCACCACCAGGCGGACATATAGTGCACGTCCCACATCAGGCGGACGTATATTCCACGCCCCACATCAGGCGTTGGTATAGTTTACGCTCCACATGGGGCGTACGTAAAGTCTACGCCCCATTTTTTTATTATTATTTTGTATGGGGCGGGCATTATACCCCCGCCCCATTCTTTGTTTTCAAAACCATTTTAGTGGGGCGGGCTTTATACCTCCGCCCCAATTCTTTCATTTTTTTTAGGATCTACCCAATCAGGCGTTGGTATAGTCTACGCCCCACACCAGGCGAACGTATAATGTACGTCTGACCAAATTTAGTCTTTCCACCGTAGCGTCACACACCATACTAAACCCAAAATTTGATCTTTTTTTCCCTTTTTGGTCTTTGGTTATACTCGCACCACTGCAGTTGCTCTAAGGTGGGCAAATTCTGGCTGCAAAGTACTTGTACTTTGTATTTGATATGAATAAGGTGTGTTGGCCGGAAATCTTTCATGAGTATCTACTTGAGTCGCTAATAATATCTGGAGACACTGTTGAAAATGTAGTTGGTTGCGTCATTTACCCGCTGGTAAGTTAAGTTTTGTTTCTATTGATTCATAAGTTAAGTTTTTTTATAATGTTTCTGATATTGATGCTTAATTTGAATATTGTTTTTTTTTCTAGTATTGGTTGACAGAGATGACTATAATCGAAGAAAGAAAGGATAGGCTCGACATGTATCCAAGGTTTGCTAGATGGAACCTTAGCAACGTCTGCCACCATATATTGGATAACTTTGAGGGTCTTAGAGCATCCACAGTTATGACCAAATTCGGGGACTATACCCAAATTTGGTCCAAAAACCAGCCACTGTGGAAGGGACTAAAGCTATATATGGTATGGAAAATTAGGGTTTGAGACTAAATGTAGTCACTAACCAGACCAAATCAACATATACTGGGGCGCATGTATTAATAGCGTTTGAGATTAGACGCAAGTATAATGAACGTTTGTATCCAGGCGGAAATAAAACCAACGTTTGAATGGGGCGCAGTTATTAGCTCCGCCCAGCCAAACTCATATAATACCTTCGCCTCACACCAGGCGTGGTTAATATATCCGCCCAAAATGGGGACCTGTGTGTTTGTCGTGTACAACGTCCCATGAAACGCATCTTTTATCCCCGTCTCACTCCATGCGTTTGTAATACTTACGCCCCTATCCAAGCGTGCACAATACCAGCGTCTCATACGTACGTTCACAATACCCACGCCTCACTGCCATACGCTCGTTATACTTACGTTTAACTTGGGGCGCTATTATATCGTCCGCCTGATTAAATTTTAGTCTTTCACCACTGCATTTCACCTCCACTATACCCAATATTTTTTAGCTTTTAGTATGGCTTTTAGTATTTAGTCCCCTTCATGACTGTGGTTTCTCTTAGTAACAAAAAAACACTTTACTCTAAGGTAAAAAATATTTACTTTTCCGAATTCTAGATGAAACCAATTTTGGTTACAACAAAAAATCTACCGAAACCAATTTTTCTTGTGTACTGCATAAAAATATGGGTCACCGCAAGGGGTCATTTTTGCTTCAATATGACAAACAAGAAATGCGCTTGGTCGAGCGCATAGAGGAAGAGGATATTGTTGTTGAAGATTATATTGAACCTAAAGTGTTGGTTGGTGATACTGAAAATGAAGTGCCTACACCAGTTGAAGACAATGTTGGTGGTAGCAGTGAAGTTCATGCGCCAGTTGAAGACAATGTTAGTGCTAGCATTAAAGTACCTGGGCAAAATGAAGACAATGTGGAATCTAGCAGTGAAGATAACTCTTATAAAGCCAAATAGTGATGGGCGTAAATCTTGGTTGAAAAACTTAGGGCCGCTGCTAAAAATACGTAAAACAAAACAAGTGGATGTTTCAGTACTACCTGAAACGGTTTCGAACCGTGAAGAAGATGTTCAGGTAATATGATAGATCTAGTTTATTAGATACTTTCTTTGGTGGCTTTACCATATGTAGTTCATTTTTGAATATCTAATCGAAATTGTTAACTCCTTGTTTAAAACATCGATATTGATTTTTTGATGGAACCAGAAAGGGTTTCATTTTCTACTATGCTGATAAAATTATTTTTCTTTTTTTTTTATCTCTAAGTGTGATCTTTTTATACATTGGCATGCTCAAAATTATCATATCAATAACATTGTTGTTTCTTAAATTCGAGAAACTTATATTAGCATTTGAATTTGACAAAATAAAAATAAATAACTTAGACATGTTAATGTTACAGGTTGAGTAGCCGAATCATATTCTTCAGGAACGTAAATTCAATTTTCAGGTATTTTTACTGATTTGATTTGTTTTTGAATTTTCTAGTTGATTTCATTAGAGAAGCTACAATAATGTTACACTTTTTCTTTGTTGTTCATATTGAAATCGATTTGCTCATGTTGATTATTTGTTTCTGTTGTTGTTCATATTGAAATCGATATGAACGTTACTTTTTTTTCCACATTTAAATTGAGTGAAACCTTTTTTGGTTCCATACTTTTCTTGTAGATATGGACTTTGTTGTTGCAGTTGTATGTCACAATGAAGCTTCATTGTCGTTTCGTATTGGTTTACGATCAACTCTTACGGACTTAAAGGATAATATATATATATATATGTTTAAATTGGGTTCCATTATCACCATTCTCTATTGAAATCATTCAAAAATTTAGTGAGCAACAAAAGGTTCTTCAGTCCGGTTTTGATCTCCAATCAACGGCTGTATGTTCACTATTTAATAAGTTGCCAACACTAGACTTATATGTACACCATAGAGGTGAAACTTCAAGTTCAGCATGCTACAAAGGTGAGAGTTCAATCTCATCATGAAATAGGTCAGAAGTTGTACCTATTAATCATCCACTAGTTACCAATGCCATGGATTATGATGACCCTAACTTAGTCAAAGAACCGTTGAAATCTGCTCATTGGCTAGGTTTTTTCAGAGTGTTGAAAAATTGTTTCCAGGAGGTGTGGACCAAGTGCGTCATGACTTTATGAAACACCATGCTGCATCTGGTTATGCATATAAGATAACAATAAACGAGAAGTTGCGGATCGGTACTTGTTGTGCTAAGAAGGAGGAGGACCAGTGTAAATGGCACATGGATGAAATTTATTGTGATGGTGTTGAAGGAATTCCCTTTATCATCAAGGAGTTAAATATTCAACATACTTGTGGTGCCGGATTTATTAACGTACCATATGTATCAAAGAAGCTAATCAGTTCCTTTATCGAGGGTGAGATTAAACAAAACCCAAAGAAGAAGACAAAGAAGATTTTGGAAAAAATTACAAGAGAATATGGATTTGACATAAGTCATTTTTATGCATACACATGGAAGATTTATGCATTGAATATGGCGAGAGAGGATGATAAATCATTTGCTTGCTTGAATTGGTTTACAAAGCGTTATCTGAAACCAATCATGGATCTCGTATTGTTTTGAAAATGGATGAGAGTCAAAAGTTTGTGAGATTGTTCATTAAATTCGAAGCATGCATCCGTGGATTTAGTTACTACGTTCCCTTGCTATTCATGGATGCAGCACATTTGAAAAGTAAATATCTCGGTCACCTGATGGCAGCAACAAGACTAAACGGGAATAATGGTAATGTTCTGAACCTTTAGTCTGTTGGTTTTCTCAACATTTTTTTTTGCTGAAACCTTTTTTATGTTTTATTGGTTTCATCATTTTTTTGTTGTGTTATTTTGTCATTTTTTCATGTTTCATTTGATTTTATTTTGCAGGAATATATCCTTTAGCTTATGATGTTGTTTCAGCTAAGACTGATGCGAACTAGAAATGGTTTATGAAGAATTTCATGAAAGTCGTTTCTCCTCAAATAAAACTTATATTTGTGAGTGATAGAGGTAGTGGTTTAGTCAACCAAATCTCTTTCGTTTTTCCAGGTACATATCATGGGTGGTGTTACTGGCACATGACAAGCAATATTAATGCATGATTTCCTAAGGCCGCCATGACATATAACAATTATGTGTTGAAGTTGTTTGAAAATGTGAATATGCAAATACACACTTAGAGTTTTCAGAGAGTTGGGATAAGTTAATGCTGGTTAAAAATCAGAAGCTACAAGATTATCTTAGTAAAGCTCCAGTTGATAAGGGTTAGTGTTTTTTTCCGGGCTGTCGATATGGGGAGCTGTGTTCAAATGTTGCTGAATGTTTGAATGGTTGGATTAAGAAAGAAAGGGATATGCCTATCGTCGTCATGGTTGATAAAAAACGACTAAAGCTTATGGAAATGATGTGCACCCGTCATGAAGAATCTGCGACATCGTTCGACTGGCGAGGAGTTTTATGTCCAAATATGGAAACTGGACTTTATAATAATAAGATGCATGACCATGATTACAGTGTTACCAAGTCATCATAATTTGTGTATAAAGTTCATGCCGCATTAACACAAAGGTTTGATTTGAAAGAAAGACATGCTATTGTAATCGCTGGAAAATCAATGGCGCCCATGTTGTTAGGTGTATGATGGCGAATGGATAAGATCCTTATAAATATATTGAACAGTACTTCACTACTAAGTCTTATCGAGAGTCGTATTCCAGACCAATTCATCCAGTTCCCACAGTTGAAAGGCCTGCGAAAATTCCACCCAAGTTTGTTGTTCATGGACTTAAAGTTTTACCACAATCAAGTCGCCCAAGTAAAAAGAAAAGGATTCCTAATACAGGTTCAATTCCCAAGAAGAAGATGAGAAACTGCGGTGGTTGTAATGAATTGAGTACTCATAATCGAAGGACATGCCCTACGAAGCAGTGTGAAGTCTTTTGAGACTTATTGACTTTTAATTTTAGTTCTGATTTCTTCTATTCTAACAACATTTCACATACAGTTCGTCAATTTTGAGTATTAGTTTTAGTTTAGACTACAATGTGCTTTAGTCTACATTTTGAGAATTCATTTTTTTGTATTTTATTTGACTGTTATTGTTTATTTATCTTATTGTACACATTTTCTTACAGTTAAACATGTTGATTTCCTGCTGGTGTTTCATCTTTGTTTCATTCGGATTAAGTTTTCCTTTTAGTTTTGACATGCAATATGTTGAAACCATTTTTGGTTTCATCATTTCTATTGTTATTTTGTAACAAAAATAGGTTGGTACCCTTTTTGGTTAGATCACTGCTTTTGTAATTATGCATTGTTGAGTTGGCCAAGTATGTCGTAATTTTCTTGCCTTTTTTCCTTTGACTTTGTTGTGTTATGAATTACTGCCATGACTTGTTACAATTTTTTCGAATGTCGATCGCTAAGATATCCTTGGTGAGTTTTTTGTTATAGTTTAATATTTTGATATAATTACATTTCTCCCTTTGGAATATGAAAATGTTCCATGCCTTGAAATATATCAAAATTTTGCCTATAAACCAAGCCGTGATACGACCCTTTTACTTTTGGTTTGACCTGCAATAAAGTGGAAGCCTTTTTGGTTTCATCATTTTACTGCTACAGTGGAACCAAAATATGTTGGAACCGTTTTTAGTTTCATAAAAAAACAGAAATAAATAACATGTTGCGCCAATATGGTTTCAGTTAAACATGATTGATTTACAAACATTGTTTCCAGGTAGTTGAAAGTACTCTAGTTGAAACCATCCATACACCATTCAAACCTTTTATAAACTATTATAAGCATTCAAGTTTACAAATAGTTGACAGTACACTAATTTTGATGTCTTCGTTTTAAAATTCTTTTAGTATTTTGTTCACCAGGATCTTGTAGCACAACTTTTCTCTTATGCTTTCCACCTTTTATGAAATATTCTCCTCATGAGACTTCATTTTTCAAGGAAGATCTTACACGCCAACTTTGGTCTCATATAATGCACATTTTCCTTTTGTATCATCTTCAGGATACATCATGTAGCAAACATGAATGCCACAATCATTCCTGAAACAACCAAAAAAATGTCTCGATATTTAATATTTTGCACTCCTTCAAAATTTCCAAAAAACTAATTAAAAATAAATTGTTTTACGTAACTTCCAAACATAAGTAATGATTGTTCTAGCTTACCACATTTGTTGACAACATGAAGGGGTGTGCATAGTGTATGGTGTTGGATGACTTGTCTGCTCGTCACGGGGGGAGATTTGCATCGTGCTGTGCAAATGCTGATACTATTCTTTTTCTCATGCTTCAACATTTTTTCTGTATTCTTCTTCAGTGGAAGCCAAGGAGTTGTGGTGAGAAAATTCTGCAGTTTCAGTATCAAAAGCTAGCAGTGTCCGATGGTCTACATCTCCAAGTGTTGTCAGTAACGGAACGAATAAAATTTGTACAATGTAATCCATTTTGTCGATGAAACCTTCAATTGCATTACCATATTTCTTTCCTAGTGAGTGACGTGTCTGAAAAAAATAAAAGAAAACAGATTCCTAATGAGGGACAGACATGCAAGTGCTTTTTTCTTCCTAATGAACGAAATTTTTTCTTCATAAAGAGTGAAACCAAAATTGAGTCCATCAAAATCAACTATATAACCAACATCATTTGAAACAATTATTTCTGCTCATAGTTGGATTCTACAACTATGTTGTCTGTCAAAAACAATTATATTAGAGAATTGTAGAGGAAACTTACATAAGAAAATGTGCTTAGAAACACAGCTCTCTTGTACTTCAGATTACCATATGGTTTCAACTCTTTTTTTAGGATGTTCTTTTACAATTTCAAGATGTAAAACTCAATGATGTCTCTAGCATCCTCCTTGATATCTGCAGTTGGTGCTCCTTGTTCTCCCATGTCGTGGAGCTGTAAAACTCAAGCTAGTGAATGCAAGATCAAAGAAGGAAAAATAAAACATATGTTTGGAACACATTTTTTGATGAAACCAATTTTGGTTTCAGCATTATTTTCCACTTACCTTTCAGTATTCTTTTTGAAAAAACAGCTCACAAGGGGTCTCTGAATTTGATCGAGTACCCTCATAATTTTCAAGTTTTCAACTGCTTTCAAATTCACATCGTTCACCTCATACACCTCCTCATTCTTCGCCTTCTGCCTACTCTTTTTTATCAAGATTTTTTCTCCAATAGCATTTAGTCTTTGTTCTTTCCTTTTCTCAGGTGTATAATCCTGATATCTGACAGGTTCTTGCATTTTTCTTCTGTTATCCTTCAATCTTGTAATCATATTACTCAACTTTTTTTTTAGAACTGATGTCTTGCTCGCCGTCTTCTTTTTCGCTGTCACTCTGCGTCAGTCCTAAACTGAATCCAGGTCCACAATCTTCAAAATCAGCTACATCCTCTACCATTCTTACAGTTGAGTAGTAGTATGCACTTTCCATCTTTGGCTTTGACGAACAACCTTTCTTTGCATAAATGCATTCCATTTTCCGAATAACATCTTCACTGTCCTCATCAAATATAAATTGAGTTTTATTATCTTCTTGTTCAATATTTTGCTCCAACGAAGAACATTTCTTAGCCTCGGATTCACCTGCTCGGCCACCTTGATATCCTCAACAGTATTCATAGTTAATTGGGGACCTTCTTCCTTTTCAGTCTCGACCTCCGGCTTTGATGAAGATTTCTTCATTTCAAATTCAACATGATCTTCCACCTTGATATCCTCGAGAGTATTTGGAGTTAACTCCGGAAACTCTTCTATTTCCACTCCTCCTAGTTCTTTGACCAAACTTGTAAGGTTAATCTCCAACAAGTCACTATCTATAATACCGGGTTTTTCGTTTTGTTTTAACACGACTTTGACAGATTTTTCTTGGTGATATTGGACGTCTTGTTGTATTTCTCCATGTGTGGAAACCTTTTCTGGTTCCATCACAAATTCTTCGAGAGTTTGTATACTTTCGTTGTTAGCTGAAACAGGCATAAAACCTATTAGAGACTTACTCAACTATATTTATGGTCACAACTTTCACATTAGTATTTGGCTTACCCGCTATATCTTGCACATTGTCGGACTTTAGTTTTCCTGGTGCCAAATCTTCCAATTCTTGTGTGTTTCTTTCCAGTTGAAGGCTTTCAATTTCCATCACAACATCGTCAACAGGTTGTTGTGTTTCTTCAAAGAGTGGAACATTTTCTTGTTCTGTCATGTCGCCCACCATCACTGCATCTACCATATTAACATCGCTTATCATCACCTGCGACATTAACATATCTAAGTTTTTTTATTTTTATTTTTTCAAATTCAAATGCTAATATAAGTTTCTCGAATTTTGCTCGAAACAATGAAGTAATTTATGTCTATGGATTTGTGTTATTATTAGTTTGGTTAAATTATTTCCATAATATTATTTTTCAATTGGTTTAAAAGTTTTTAAAATTTTGTATATATAATTTGTGGATTTATGTGAATACCAAGCACATCTGGACTTTTGGACCACTGAAAACATCGACAAGCTACCAACTTTATTTGAAGGATTTATATTTTATTAGTGAAGTAAAAAATGTGACTTGGTGCGGGTAATATAGGTATAGATCAGTTTAGGTAAAACTAGCTGAAAAAAATACTCTAAGTTTTATGTAGTGTCTTTACAGGAGGTGACTTCTGCTCAATTGGTAAAGAAATGCTCCCCGGTCTGAAGTGGAAAGGAACGAAGATCGACCAAGTCATATTATATGTCACCCATATATTTTTTAATGTATAATATTTTGTGGTTGTAAATCCATATTTCACCGACAACTATATTTTGTCTCCGACGTATAAGTACTAACAACAAGTTATTTAGTCACCAGAAATTTTTTGTTGTTTCTAAAATATGGTCATTATAAATATCATTTTCCGGGACTATTTTTGTTTGCGGCAAAAAAATCACGATAGCATTGACGTTTAATTTCTCGCATAAAATTTATATCGTGGTGATGTATTTTAGACGCCAAAACACTATGACGACAAAGTTTCGTCCCGTCGAAGTTTAATGTTACTAACGACCGATGGCTATTGTCACTATATATATATATTTAACGAGAAAACAAAATAGTGGTTACAAATTACATTTTCTGCGACGGGTATCTATTATCGTCAGTATAAATAAAATTTGTGACTAGCAAAATTCTCGCTAAACAAATCATTGGCGACAGAGGGAATTGCGACAAGTTTTTGTTGTCATCCATAATTTCGGTGACAAATCTAAAGAAGAAATAGTTCTTTTGCCGCAAAAAGAATATTTATACTAACAATTTTTCAATTCGTCACATGTGAATATGTTTAATGACAAAAAACTCTTTGATGTCAAAACATTTGTCACTAAATGCGCATTTTCTTATAGTGTACTCTGAAATACAAGAGAGTTGAGTTTCTAAGCACACTTGTCTATGTAAGTTTCCTCTAAAAATCTCTATTATAAGTGTTTTTCTCAGACAACATAGTTATCGTATCGAATAAAGTTGTTGATTGTATGAACCAATTTCGGTTTTATTCATTGAGAAGGAAAAAAAGTCACTCATTAGGAAGAAAAAACCACTTGCATGTATGTCAATCATTAAGAAAAAGATGTCACTCATTAGGAAGCTATTTTGTTATATTGTTTCAGACATATCACTTATTAGGAAAGAGATGTGTGCTGCAATTGAAGATTTCACTGACAAAATGGATTACATTATGGAAATGTTATTCACTCCATAGATTACAACACTTGGAGATGTGAACCATTAATTGGACACTACTAGCTTTTGATATTGAAACAGGAGAATTCTCACACTACAACTTCTTGGCTTCCACTGAAAAGTGGGTGGAAAGCATGAGACAAATAATAATATCAGCATTTGTACAACATGATACAACGGTCCCCTGTGACATCGAGCAGGCTAGTCGACCGAGAGTATACACTATGTACACCCCTTTCTGTTGTCAGCAAAATGTGTAAGCTAAAAAAATCATCAACTATGGTTGAAGTTCAAAAAACAATTTCCTTTTGACGATTGCAAAAAATTCAGACATTTTTTTGTTTATTTCAGGAGTGATTGTTGCCTACATATTTGCTATTATATGAAGCACCTATTGAAGGGAAACACGTCGTCTCCAGAAGATAATATACAAGAAAAGGTACAAAATACGAGTCCGAAGATGGCATGTAAGATCTTACTTGACAAAGGAAAATAACACTTGCATGTCTTTAAGAAAAGAAGGTTCTTTTTACAGTTTAAGTTAGTTGTTGTTTAGTTGTAAAACAGTTTCAGTATAAATTACGTTTTTTTCCCGCAGGTTCAACTTTAGTTGTAGTTTATTCTACTTGTAAAATGGTTACAACCAATGATAAACTACAGTTTATAACAAAAAGGTTTCTGTGATCTCAGTTTGTAAACAAGTTATGTACAAACGTTGTTAACCTAACTTAAGGCATTAGATTGGGGATTCTTAACTTATTGATATAATTCCTCTGTTTTTGGAAAATTGATATTTTCATTTTTTCATTTTAGCCTAAAAATACCTGGCGTTTTTAGGGGCCACTCAAAAGGATTTAGGGGCCAACAATAAAACAAAAAAGGTCACCCAAAGGGAAAATGTAGCCAGCCCTTATCTCGCGTAATTCGTAATGGCGAAATTACCCTTATATATTCGGAGGATATGATAACATTGTTATCCTCCGATTGCAATCGGAAGCCAAAATATTTTCCAGACTTCCGATTGTAGTCGGTGCAGTATTAGAATGATTTCTGTTTCATTTTTTCCATTTCTTTTTCATTTTTGAGTTGTTAGAGTTATAGAGAAGAAGGTGAAGGAAAAAAAGAGAAAACCCATTTTATCACTACAAAAATGGATGGATATGAAGAAGAAGGTGAGAATCATGGCGAAGAACAAAATGTTGAGGGTTCACGACCGTTTAGAGAAGACGATTTGGGATAAATGTTGAATGATCCAAACTTTTGTGGAGAGGAAAACCTAGACGACCCTTTCATGGAAGATAATGGAGAATCGCCCGATATTGAAGCTAACGATGCATGTAAAACACATGTATTGTGTTAAGAAACTCAAATACTCGATTTGCATGCGTTTGTGTGCTTTTGTAAACAAGAAAAACCGATTATTGCATGCATTGAATGCCATGAAATACCCAGATTCGGTAGATAATTTCTAGAATATACTTACGAATATAACACACTGAGTACCAAATATGTATATTCGGTAGTTCCAAGATACTAGTTTACTGCCGAATATGAGAAAAACCCCAAACTGGTTTTCCAAAAATATCTACATCGGTAGTTATGTAGAGTTATTTACCCCCGAATGGCCCCAAAAACGAATTCCTCAGAAAATTTCAAAACTCAGTATTCTTATCCTTTACAATCAGATGTTTATCGATTAAAGTTATCTCCCGGTTATTTATATTCGGCTGATTTACTATATATTTTAGCTTCCGATTATATCATTTTTTGCACTCAGTAAACTGTGTACATTCATTTGCATAAATCGGGTGTTTTGGGTAACCGATAGGATTTCGAATATAGAATATTCAGAAGTTTTACTTATTTAATAACCTCCGATTATATCATTTTTTGCACTCAGTAAACTGTGTACATTCATTTGCATAAATCGGGTGTTTTGGGTAACCGACAGAATTCCGGATATAGAATATTCGGATGTTTGACTTATTTAATAACCTCCGATTATATCATTTTTTACACTCAGTAAACTGTGTACATTCATTTGCATAAATCGGGTGTTTTGGGTAACCGATAGGATTCCGAATATAGAATATCCGGAAGTTTGACTTATTTTATTACCTCCAATTATTTTATAATGCTTTCATATGCAGGCCGTTGAAGAGTTTGTTGATGACTTCTATTTGAGGCCCGACACTTCCCTATACTATGCAAACGATTTGGTATACTCATTACTACTTTTTTCTTTTTTTCAAAATTTATGTGTTAAATGGTTATGCTTATTAGATTTGTTTTGTTTTATGCACTCTCCTCTCCACTTGGAATAAGCATCTTGTGCCGCAAACCTGTCATCTCTGTGCCTAGCAAGAATACGGTTGTACTCGGTGCACAATTTTATAGCATGGTGCACCCTTGAAGAAACATGGGATGGTTCATAATTGTGGCGTGGCTTCTTGTACTTACCAACAAAAGGACCCAATGAAACGTTAATCCAAAATATACGATCGTCCTGCTGTTCTTTGGGTAGATCTTTCACAATGTAATAATTTTTTATCCGTTCGGTCTCTTCCTCAACTTGTTTTAATCTTTCTCTATGATGGAATTGTTCTTGACCTCGCTTCTTAGCCTTGATTTCCTCTTCCTCCTCCTCCGTTTCCACTAACGATGGTTTAATTTTTTTGGGTTGTTTGTTCCTTTTTTGTATTTCTTCTTCCATTGCTGCAGTTGATGTAGTTGTTCGCTTGCATCTTCGAAGTATGTTGTCGATTGATGATGGACTTGCCATTGAAAAGGTTTTTCATTCCGATTTTTTACTCAATAATAACTGAGAGGGGTTACCCTCCTTATATAGATTAGAGTTCCAACGGATCTAATTTTTGAAAATATGGCCGTTGAGGTTTCTGAAAATATGGCCGTTGACGTTTCGTATCATTGGTGCACTACAATCGGTTGTTAACGATACACGTATTCCCCCCGAATAAGACATTCGGTGGCAAACTTAAATTCTTATCTACCGATTAAGTTGGTATTTCTAAACACGACTATATTATTCAGAGGATAATTTTTTTGTAAAGTTCCGAATGTACGATGACCCAAGAATCAGAATTTGGGAAAAACTGATACTTTTCAAATTTTGAAATTGAAATAATCGGAAGTTAACTTAGTTACCAAAACTTCCGAATATGGGCTGTCTAACCTTCTATATTGGCCCTTGGAACCACCTAGATCCATGGCGTGGTTTGTTTTGAACTTGTAATATTCGGAGGATAATTTTTTTGTAAAGTCCCGAATGTACGATGGCCCAAAAATTAGAATTTGGGAAAAGATACTTTTCAAATTTTGAAATTGAAATAATCGGGAGTTAACTTAGTTATCAAAACTTCTGAATATGGGCTGTCTAACCTTCTATATTGGCCCTTGGAACCACCTAGAGCCATGGCGTGGTTTGTTTTGAACTTGTAATATTCGGAGGATAATTTTTTTGTAAAGTCCCGAATGTACGATGGCCCAAAAAACAGAATTTGGGAAAAACTGATACTTTTCAAATTTTGAAATTGAAATAATCGGAAGTTAACTTAGTTACCAAAACTTCCGAATATGGGCTGTCTAACCTTCTATATTGGCCCTTGGAACCACCTAGAGCCATGGCGTGGTTTGTTTTGAACTTGTAATATTCGGAGGATAATTTTTTTGTAAAGTTCCGAATGTACGATGGCCCAAAAATCAGAATTTGGGAAAAACTGATACTTTTCAAATTTTTGAAATTGAAATAATCGGAAGTTAACTTAGTTACCAAAACTTCCGAATATGGGTTATCTAACCTTCTATATTGGCCCTTGGAACCACCTAGAGCCATGGCGTGGTTTGTTTTGAACTTGTAATATTAGGAGGATAATTTTTTTTGTAAAGTTCCGAATGTACGATGGCCCAAAAATCAGAATTTGGGAAAAACTGATACTTTTCAAATTTTGAAATTGAAATAATCGGAAGTTAACTTAGTTACCAAAACTTCCGAATATGGGCTGTCTAACCTTCTATATTGGCCCTTGGAACCACCTAGAGCCATGGCGTGGTTTGTTTTGAACTTGTAATATTCGGAGGATAATTTTTTTGTAAAGTCCCGAATGAACGATGGCCCAAAAATCAGAATTTGGGAAAAACTGATACTCTTTGAAATTGAAATAATCGGAAGATAACTTAGTTACCAAAACTTCTGAATGTACCACACAAATCATTGTCATTTGAACTTGTCTAACTTAGTTACCCAAACTAAGGAATATACAACAAAAATCATTGTCATTTATCTGCTCTTCTTTACTTTACGACCGTGACTACCTCTCAGTCCTGCACGACCACGGGTTGGAGCAGCTTCATCGCTCGATGAAGCTCGAGTTCTTTTACACGTCTTTGATACTGCCACCTTGGGAGGATGCATCTTCGTGACTTTCTCCCCAAACTGGGCAGCATAATCTTCATTATCCAAATTATCAACTAGATCTCTAGCCTCTTTGATCTTCTCAGCTGGCATGGGATCTCCGCTCTTCAGGCATGCAGTTAACATTTTGGAAACACGCTTGAACCTATTCACCTGTTTTTTATACGTAATGACATAACATCAAACGGTAATTACCTAAGATTTATAGGAATAATATAAAATGAACAAAAATATAAGAACACACACCATTCTATCATAACCAGCTGGTTTGTCTTTGATGATACAATTATAACTTGAACCCGCCGCAGTAGTGTTGGATTTGATTTCACGGATAACCAAAGGATGTGATACGTTGTTATACCAACTCATATAGTCTGGAGAATTTTCATCACCTCGGGTGCTTCGTCTACCAGTGTCGATAATGAAGTCATTCCTCTTATCCCAGTTATCAAGAACAGTAGGTGGGCCTGTGTGAACAATCGTGAGATTGTCACCACTAGAAGAGCACAACTCCAACTCAAATTTGTAGTAATCCCCCATTTCCTCCACAAGTTGATGTTGTATATACCCGTGTTGTCGCATCACCCTAGAGGGGTTATACATCACATATCCTGTGGGGTGCCACAATGGTCCAAAATAAAGGGACAAGTCCGACCGAACATTTATATGCCCACTGGCTCGATCTTCCTTGTATGGATCAAAGCATACGTCCGAGGCCTTCAATTGGTCCAAAATCTCCCTCATGCGAATCAACTGCTTCTCTTTTGTCCTAGAACGGTGGTCTTCAAATATATACTTTGTCCCTCTAGGAGTACCTTTGCACCACCACGGGTTCTCTCCGGCCAACTTCAGGATATGGAAGTGGTCATAGATCCATACCTATATACATAAGAAACCAAGTTTTAATAAATAGATTGTGTATATTCGGTAGTCATTTCAAAAAATTATTTCCGATTATATATAATAGAAAATAAAACTGAGTACCTATCCACCGAATACCCAACATTCGGAAATAGATATGGATCATTTCCTAACGAATATGCGTCATTTGGAGTTCAGTAACCTATAGTTTTTCTGGCCTGTATATTCGGCTCTAATATCAAATGAATAATTCTGATTATATATAATCGGAAATAAAACTAAGTACCTAGCCACTGAATAACAAATATTCGGAAAAAGATATGGATTAATTCCAACCGAATATGCGTCCTTTGGAGTTCAGTAACCTATAGTTTTTCTGGCCTGTATATTCGGTTCTAATATCAAAAGAATATTTCCGATTATATATAATCGGGAAAAAAATAAGTACCTAGCCACCGAATAACCAACATTCGGAAATAGATATGGATCATTTCCTAACGAATATGCGTCATTTGGAGTTCAGTAACCTATAGTTTTTCTGGCCTGTATATTCGACTCTAATACCAAATGAATAATTCCGATTATATATAATCGGAAATAAAACTAAGTACCTAGACAACGAATAACAAACATTCGGAAAAAGAGATGGATCAATTCCTACCGAATATGCGTCCTTTGGAGTTATGAATATGCATCATATGTATTGTCTACCGAATAACTATAGAGTGAGTTATAGAGTTAAAGAAAAAACCTGCAATAGAGCCACGTTCCCGGCAACTTGGCAGGTTCCTAGCCTCGAATCCTTTCTCAACTCTTCCATCAAGAATGCTAGGCATGCCGTGCCCCAAGAATAGTCACCGACTTCATGGAGAGGATCCAAAAGTTGTATAAGGTTGGCGTCGATCCGGTTGCCAGAAGTATTGAATATGACACATCCCAATACACGAAGGAGATATGCAATGGCAGCGTGGTTCACTTGCTCATCAGTTAACGTTCATTTATTTTCCTTCTCCAAGGTGCCTCAGAACATATTCATCAAAGCTGTAATGTTGATCTGTCTTGTTCTGTAACTTGCATGCCTCCTAAACTCTGCTGTTGTTGTCTCTTCATCCCAACCTAAGCACTTTTTAGTTAGAGCATAAAGTTGTGCCCAACTTAACTGCTTTTTGTAGTTAAACTTCACAGCTGTGCCTTGGTCGGGAAGGTTAAGAATCTGCACAACATCATCCGGGGTAATCGTCATCTCCCCAAACGGCATATGGAAAGTATCAGTCTCAGGATACATTCTCTCCACGAACGCCGATATGGCCACACGATCATGTTCCAACAATGAATTCTCGGCGGCATTAGCTAACCCCGAGTTGGAAACAATTGACTTGAACCTTTCACATTCACCGGATAAAGGCCACACAAGCATTTTTGTTGGTGCGGCGGTAGGTTTGAGTAGACGGACCGCATCTTGATGATCCTATTAAAGTACATAAAAAAATCCTTAATACAAATATTACGATATAACACATAGACAATACATTAATAAAAAATAGTAATTTTATTACCTCGGTTTCGTTTATTTCTCTGGCCCATGAGTCTTTGTATCCAAATAGCAATTTTCCTCCATCCGCTGGTAGCCCAAGGATTGTGCCTGCTGGAATACCCTTCTTCTTCAAGTGCTGAGGGACAAGATGTGATGCTTTCTTAGCAATATCCTTCTTTACACCATCTTTTCCTTTTTTGGTTGTTTGGGTACCACTTGGTTGTCCTTCTTCTTCTACTCTTGGCACTGGATCAACTGGTTCAACACTTGGTCCTGCACTTTGTTGAGCGGCTTGTTCAGCACTTGGTCGCACCCCTTGTTCACTGCCTTGTTGTTCTACACTTTGTTCAACACTTGGTTGCACTCCTTGTTGACTGCTTTGTTCTTGTAAGCTTTGTTGAGCACTTGAATTATCTTTGACACTCCTTTCCCTCCTAGCACTAGCTGTCACTTTCTTCCTCCCTTCTCGACTTTGTCTAAACAACAAAGAAAGGAACAATATTTACAAACTACACAATCAGAAGACAAAGTATGGAAATATAACCCGAATGTACACATTCGGACGTAAGAAGACACATATTGTTCCCGAATACAAAACAATCGAAAGCTAACTAAACATATTTGCAACCGAATATGCATCAATTGGAGTTCAGAAGCTCTAAATTTTTCATCCTATACAATCGGAAGACAAAGTGCACAACTATAACCCGAATGAACAAATTCGGAAGTAAGAAGACACATATTTTTCTCGAATGAAAAATAATCGGAATATAACTAAACATGTTTACAACCGAATATCATCAACTGGAGTTCAGAAACTCTAAAATTTTTATCCTACACAATCGGAGATATAAAACATTATATTGTCTTCCGAATAAATACTGGCCCCAAAATGGGATTTTTCCTATATCAGAAATTTTGAGATTTTTTCAATATATACATTCGGTAGTGAGTGTACTTCCGAATACTGTGTGTCTACCTAAATATATTCGGAAGCCAAAAAATTCATTAAACTACCGATTATTAGCAGTTTGTATCCAGGAAGATATGGCCACCGATATTCGGCAGATAACCAACAAATATTTCTCCCGAATACTGTCGATGTTCTTGAGAAATGAAGAACACGACTACATTCGGAAGTAAATGAGCATGAATATCGCCCGAATCTGGATAAATAATCGAAAACCCTAGAATTTTTTTTTCTCGATTCGTCGAATTAAAGTGAAATAAACCCAAAGAATGATAGATTCTTACCTAATTGGGGTCATTTGAAGTTGACGAAGTGTTTGACTATCGGAATCGCCACCACCGACTACATTGTCGGGTACTTCTTCTTCGCGTTCTTCACGTTCTTCTTCATTTGCAGCAACAATTTCTTTATTTCTTGCTAAAATCCCAATCTTAGGATCGATACCCGACCAACATTTTTGGTTCTAGGTCTGTGAGTTTCATTTCTCTTATCCATTGTTTTATAAACGAATCGACGATGTTTTAATTTTACGATTCGCGGCGATGTTTCGGTTGAACGAGGAATTTTTTTTTTCTTCCACAATCGGAAGATAATATGAAACTGGAAGAAAAAGAGTTGAAATGAGTAGAATTGTTTTTGATTTGGTTTTTATACAGTTTTACCAGAAGGGCATTTATGTAACTTCAATATCATATAGGGTACCCCTTAACTAGAGTCTTTGACTGGGTATAAATTGATGGCCCCTAAATTCTTTCGGGTGACTCCTAAAAACGCGAGGTAAAAATAGGCCAAATTAAAAAAGTGAAAGTATCTCTTTTCCAAAAACGGAAGGAATATTTGGAAAGAAACAAATCGAAATGCTTTTCGCGGAGAGGTTAAAATTGACGAAGGGGAGCTTCTCTTTTATGAAAAAAGAGGAAAAAGAAAACAAACTAAAGCATTAAATTAGACGTTTTTTGCCTTGATAATATTTTCTTCGGAAATTCATTCCGAAAGGAATTCTAGTGGTAGTTGTTGAGTCCCTACTATTTTAATTTTAGGATTCTAATGGTAGTTGGGTCCCTACTATTTTAAGTTCTATGAGGATTTTTTTCGACTTCTTTTCCAGTGTACCAAGCATTCTCCTTAGACTGTCCATAAAACATAATCATCTGACTTGACTATCGAAAATTCTGATTACCTAATTTTCTTATCTTTTTTTTTTGGGTGTAATTTTACTTGACAGGTCAAGATTTACAATGAACTTAAAAAGCAAATGAAAGGAAGAAAAATACACGCAGTGCATTAATTTATGTATATGGACATATATATCAGCTTGTTGTTGTGATTTTATCTTGGCGATTTCAGTGATTCTACTTGTGATTTTCCAAGCGGACCTCTTCTCCTCATGTAAAGCTTGTATTCATCGAATGTCATGGGTTCATACCCCGCAGGCCGATCTGGTGTCACAAGTTCCTTGGCAGGTTCTATCAGTAAATTACCCTTTGGATTGCAGAAAACTGCAAGGGAGACTCGCTCTTTAGCCGAATTAACAATAACCCTGTGCTCCACGCTCTTGTATATCGCATTGCTTAATACCTAAACCAGAAACAATCAAAACAGATATTATGAGCAATTAAAATAAAAATAGACTAGTCAAAATTATAACACTTGATAATGAAATGTTATCTGATTAATTTTCTCCGGGAAAAGAAATGGTACGTAGCTATCAGATTTCAGAATCCTTAACAAGGGTTTTCATATTGTTGGTACAAAAATTTAAACATATTGATGCAGCTAGTACTACTTAGCCACATGGTGTTGATGGACCACTACTTTTGGACGGTGCTAGTTACAAATCGTCCTCCACCTTAATTATAGTATTGAGTATAGCCCCCAAAATGGAAGTCAACTACCAAGTAGTATATACATACTGTCTTTGTGATGAGGCCAAAACATGTGTATAGGTTCATCTCCCAAGTCCTAGATTGCAAATACTATAAGAGAAGGTGCACGCGCTTAAGGCCAACAACAGGCCAAGTAACAGCGAACGCAAGGCCAAGTTGCTCGCAGCTTCGGATTCATAGAATATACTATACATACATGAACCTCTTTCTGTATACAGTTGGCAAACTATATATACTACTCCACTAGTCAAGATGCATGGTGTACGTATCTCCTCGTGTTCCTCGTGCAAAAAATGAAAAAGGAAAAGAGGAAGTAGCTACAGTTTTTTTTCAACTGTGCATTATTGTTGAAGATGTGTAAAACCATCATGATTTTTAGTGAAAAAGTTTGATGAATTATTGATAGAAGATTAATTCCAGGACAGATCCAGTATGATGAAACTACGTAGTTGACTCTACAACTACTAGTGATCGAGTTTATTAATTACCTCAATTTGGTCGCCGATGTTAATGATGATTGTGCCGGGAACTGGCTTTATCGTAATCCAGTTATCGCCTCTACGAACTTGAAGGCCAGCGACATGTTCGTCGGGGAGCAGAAGAGTCATACCACCAGGATCAGAGTGTGAAGAAAGTCCTAAAGTGAGATCAGGTTGTGGACATTTTGGATAGTAATTCGCTCGTAGAGTGGCTCCAATATCTTCTCCTCCAAAACTTTCCCATATATATTCTTCCTTCAATCCTAAGTTTTTCGATAAAACCTTCATGATTTTGCGACTCAGATTCACCAATTGTTTCCCATATTCTTCCGTTTCTTCCCTGCATTATTCCAAAGCTCAAATCCATCAGCAAACAAGTGTGTGTATATATATGCATGGGTAGTTTTGTTAAGATTTAGTTACCTGCATGAATTAGGTTGAGCAGGCCATTTCTTATGATCCTTGACAGAATTCGGAAGCAAGTGAAGGTAATAATAATCACTCCAATCAAGAATGGCACCTTTCTGTACCCCTAGACGACTGCCATACCCTTCGTAAGTTTTTGGGGTGTTTGCATATTCTTGTTTAAGTTCAGCTGGTAAATGAAAGAAACCCCTCCACACTTCACGGGTTCGATGCAAAAGTTCAGGACTAACGCCATGGTTAGTAACTTGGAAGAATCCCCACTCTGTACATGCTTCATATATTTGCTTCAAAGTCGACGAACGGATATTATTATCATCGGATTCCAGACCACTTAGATCAATGAGTGGGATTTGTTCGTCGCCTTGGTGGGTATCACTTGTAGTCGAAGGTCTCTGTGAAGGTGGTTTGATGTATCTGTCGGGAACCACGGTCAAACCTCTGTCCGCCAGCGACTGGACTCGGATTATCGGTTCAGGCCAGTATTCTAGTAATTCACTCATGGTTTTATCTCAAGTTCTCCTGATAGTGAAAATAAATACAGAAGTGGATGAGAACTGATCAGCTCACTAAGTTTAAACCTGAAAAATGCGAAGGATAAGAGTGAGATAAAACAAGGGAGCAAATGGAGTTGAATATAAGTAGCTAGTGGATAGTGGTCTCGTCTGTTTACTTGTTTGAGAAGTGTTGTTATATGAGATGGACGTGATCAAGAACGTGTTGCTTATGGGGTTTATATAGTAGTTGTGGTGTTTGGATATGAATAAAAGGAACAGTTGAAGTAGTAGATGTGGAAAAGAAAACATAAAATTCCTTTTTAAAAAATATCTTATTTTAAATATTAGCCTTTTCATGACTTGACTTAAACAAATGTGCCAATACATCATTGTTTGTTGAAATGCAAGACAAGGAGACTGAGGAATCACTCAACGTTGTTAAAATGATATTATTTTCACCAAAAAAGATTTTTCTTTTTTCTTTATCAAGTATAGAATTTCTACATGTTAGACGGGTTAGTTTTTTATTTTTGTTTTATAAGAAAAATCCCAAAGGGCCAAATGTGCAATCTGCGTGGGTGCGTACCAATCTAACAAATCATATGGTTACGATAGGTTTGTTTTATGTTGATTTGATGCACTCTTGTATAATTTAATACCCCCGTAATAATTTTAACAATTTTTGATCAACTGCCTTAAGAGAAAGGATTAGCTAAAAAGGAAAGGCAGTGCTGTCCCGCGCCGCAGTGCGGGGTAGCAATATGAGCTAGCAGGCTGTCTACCGTTAGATTGTAGTTAAATCGTTATATTTCACATCTCTATGATAAGGGTACAGCTGTTAGAGTACTTAATTATAAACATGTCCCTAACACTTTTCTTTCTTCTCGTTTCCTTGGCAGTTCTTTTCTTTTCTTCTAGTTTTTTTTCCTCCTCCCTTAAGTTTGTACGATGAAGCATAACATTTTATTTTTTGATTTGATTTTGAATTTGATATGATTTTGGCCTTGAATTACGGGATTTTCTAATTAGACATATTGAGATCTTTCATCTTTATTTGTTTAAAAGCTTTTTTTTGGGATTAAGTTTAGTACAAGGGTTTTTAGTATACTTGGTTATAGATCGAAGAGAAAACTTTGGGGAGTTTACTTTAGGAATGTTGTGGTTTAGTTTCAACTTGATATGTTCGTGTAATTTTGACGTAGGACATCTGCGTCTGTATCAACAACTCCTTGAAACAGAAGAGAAGAAAACAGAAAAGAGGAACTTGCAGGTTGGACTCAATTATAAATATGAAATGTGCTTAAGGACTTGCTTGAAATAAACTTGTTGTTTACAGCTGTAATCTAATCTGGTTCCTCTTAATACACGATCCAAGAAAATCTAACGGTTGCTGACCCGCTAGCTTATAATACAATTATAAACGGTCGCGCGGGACAACATTTCCCAAAAAGGAATAGAGTTGTTTTGTTTAAACTTTAACCATACCGAACCTAAGAATTACACTTCATTAATTATTCTAGGAACAAGGTGAAATTCACATGCAACAAAAAAAGATTTAAAGATGAAAATAATATCCTTAAAAATAACGTTAATAATTAGATGGTTTTCTTCAAAATATCCAATCAAAAATTGTTCCACGCGTTCTTTAGTATCAATTTCAAACATAACATGAGTTAAACCTATCTGGTCTTTTTAAGTAATTTGTTGTCTGGTATTTGAGTTCTCTAATGGTAAAATAATTTGGTACATATAAAGATATCCAAGAAAGAGGGATATAAAAAAAAGTATATGGAGAATAACCAGATCTAGCCTCTGAGTTTAATACTCCAACTTAGATATTCACTACGTGCAATGTGATCAAGATGATGACATGTGGAAAGCAATCAGAAAGATCAACGGTCAATTTGGAAAGAGGGGACAAGGCATTTAATGCAATTGATAAAGTACATGTGAACAGAAAACCAAAGCAAGGTGGGACCCGATCACTTGGACGCTAACAAGATGAATTATACATGGGGTCATAATGAGGATCACATCAGGAGATAGTGGAGAATATGTCGAGTATGGTTTTACTAGAAGTCGGGTCATCTCCTCGAGAATATGTCGAGTATGGTTTTTAGTATGCATTCCTGGACCACTCCTGGTCCAGATGGTTTCCCTCCAGGTTTTTACCAAAAAATATGACCAACAGTAGGAGAAGACATAGTTGACATGGTACAAGCTTTTTTCCACTCAAAACACTTGCTAAAACAGCTCAATCATAATTTCACATCCTTGATTCCTAAAAAGAATTGCCCTGTATCTGTTGTTGATTTTAGACCTATAAGTCTATGCAATGTTAGCTACAAAATTATCTTTAAGCTTCTTGTCACTAGACTTAAACCATTGTTCAACAAGTTCATATCCCCTTTTCAATCTGCATTTGTCCCTGGAAGAATGATACAAGATAACATTGTTATGGCTCATGAAATAATGGATACCATGAAAAAAATTAAAAGTGTTAAGGTTGGATGACTATAAAGCTTGACATGAGTAAGGCTTTTGATAGGATTGAATGGTCTTTTGTCATAAATAGTCTAAAAAGTCTAGGATTTTCCCAAGATTGGTGTGAACTTATTAGCCAATGCGTTACTACTGTTTTTACTTCTATCTTACTGAATGGATCACCAGGTGAGATGTATAAACCACAAAGGGGCCTAAGACAGGGAGACCCATTGTCTCCCTATCTGTTTATTCTTTGTATGAAGTCATTCTCTAGAAGCTTGTTCACTGCTGAGAAAAACAATCTTATTCATGGGTGTACTGTTACTAAAAGTGCTCATTCTGTGAACCATTTTTTTTTTTGCATATGACTGTCTGCTATTTGCTAGAGCAAACACTGAGGAAGCTAAACATATTGCTGCCATTATTGATCAATTTAGCAAATACTCTGGCTAATCAATGAATTTTGATAAATCTGGTTTAGCCTTTAGTCCTAAAGTGCCAAACAATATTAAAAGTGAAATTGCTAACACTCTTCATATTCAGAGATTGGCTTTGCAGGATAAGTACCTTGGTGTACCTTTCCTGCTTCAAAAGAACAAGGTAGAATCTTTTGCTCCCTTAATGGATAGATTCAATGACAGGTTAGCTCCTTGGAAATCTAAGTTCATTGCTGAACTAGGTAAGACCACCCTTACTCAAGTTGTTTTAGGAACCATTGCCAGTCACCACATGTCAGTCTTCCCTATGCCTAAAACTGTGACAGATAAGATGGATGCTGTCCAGAGAAATTTCTTTTGGAACAAAAAAAGTGGTGAAAGAGGAGTTAGTATGAAAAAATGGAATCATGTTGCATACCCTAAATACCTAGATGGGTTAAATATTAGGCAATCTGCAATCTTAAATCAAGCTCTCTTAGCTAAATTAGCTAGGAGGTTGATAGAAAATCCTGATGCTCCTTGGGCTATCCTCCTAAGACACAAATACTTTAATGGTTTTAATCCTCTAAATTGTCCTCTCTCTAGACAGGGATCTTGGGTGTGCAAAGTATTTGTGATGGTTTAGGTATCATGAAACAGTTTTACTGTTGGCAAATTGGAGATGGCAGTGAAATCTCCATTTGGAAAGATAAGTGGATTCCTAGTATGAATAATCCTCCCAAATCTAATTTAGTTTCAGCTAATATTAGTAAGGTTTCTCATTTGATTGATAGTGAAAACAAATGTTGGAAATGGATATTGTTGAAGCTATTTTTGATAGTGAAACTGTTAGTGCTATCAAAGACATAAGAATACCAATTTCTGGAAAAGACATAGTAAGGTGGAAACCAGCAGCAAATGGAGAATTTTCAGTTAAAACTGCCTACAGAGCCATATTAGATTCAACTCAGCCTATACCCCCAAATTGTAATGAAATAGACTGGAAAGCCTTGTGGAAAACTAGTTTACCAATTAAGGTTTAACATTTCCTGTGGAAGTTTCATCACAAGTGTCTACCTACTAGAGACAAACTATCCAGGCATACAAATCACAATACTATGCATTGTCCCCTATCTAGAAACCATGATGAGGATATCCAACATCTATTTATGGACTGTAATGTTTTCTTAACTGTTCTATCTTCTATTGACGCAAGCTGTGTGCAAGTTCTTCAAGGAAAAAATATCCACCAGTGGATAAAAACCTGGTTTGATAAAGATAGCAACAATAGACCTAAAAATGTAACTCATTTCAAAACTATTTGCTTTACAATGTGGCACACATGGAAAACAAGGTGTTGTGTGGTCTTTGATAATCTGTAGGTGAAGACGGAGGAAATTGTTATGAGTATACAAACTCATATGGGAGACTGGCAGAGAATTAATGGTGTTACTTCCCTGGTTAGGAATGAACGCATCTCTGTGGTCAACTCAAAAGCCTGGAAGCCTCCAACTTTAGATGATACTAAAGTCAATTTTGATGCAGCATTCTGCAAATTTAATAAAAACACGGGAATAGGCATAATAAGTCGCGATTTTGCAGGTACAAGCTATGGAGCTAGGGGATGTCGCGCAAAAACAGTAGATCCTGAGCAAGCTAAAGCTTTGGCAGCTTTTTAAGCAATCAAATGGGCAAAGGAACAAGGAGTTACAAAGCTTCATTTAGAGGGAGATAGCCAAAGAGTAGTAAAAGCTATCAATGGAACCAGAGGAGCAGTAAATTGGCTCAATGCAGGCATAATAGAAGACTCAATTTTTCTTCTAAATAATTTTACCACATGGAATGTGGCTTCGTCCATCGTGAGGGAAATAAAGTTGCAGATACTATTGCAAAAAAGGCTTTAGCATTTTCTAGCACTCAAGAATGGCAGCATCATATGCCACCTTGGTTAATTTCAGATTTAGAATCTGATGCATCTTTGTTAATTTCAAACTCTTAATTATAATAAAAATTATTTCTTTCGTATTAAAAAAAAAATAGAATGCACATGCCTAACATTGTAAATTTGGTTGTATCAGCACTTGTGCTTATGTATTCAGGGGTAAACTATTAAGAAGTGTAAGTTCTTTGAGAGAGAGAAAAGCATATTGTGAGACTGAGAGTGTCTTGAGCAAAATAAAAATTGTTTATCCCTTAATTTTTGTAACCCTTTAGGTTAAATAAGAATAAATTACTTTTTTACCATGGATATAGGTAATCAGACAGGACAACGATATTCATTGAGTATTGTTATTATCTTTCATTCATGTTTGTAGTAATTATCTTTGGTTATTTGTTTATTGGATGTTGAACGGTATGAGATGGATAGTTAGATCGAGTTTTAGCTATACTGCAAGTTCTGTTCACAACTCATTTGATATCGAGTCTCGTTAATACTAAATGATAGTACCCGGCCAACTACTGACCATCAAAGACTCCATTTGGCAAAGTTATTTTTAATTTATAAATATATTTTTACATTTAATTAACAAAAAATCACATTTCCCTATTTTACAACATATTTCTATTGCTCGATTTCGTTGTAAGTATTTTGAAAAAAGAAACATGATAAATGTAAAATAAAATTATTTAGTTTATAAAAATAAAAATTGTAACAGGGTTACTTATCTTTGGTACGTGGTTTTTGTCTACTTATCTTTGGTACCTGGTCTTTGTCTAGTACCAGAATTTGGTACTCTGCTGAAGCTATTGCTTATTTTGCATATGTAAAACAAAGATCAAATACAAATGAAGGTGAGGGTTTGAGTGATGACCAAGCTACTCATTTTTAGGTATTTTGTAGATCTTTCTTATATTTTGTGCAAGCATTTCTTTTTTCTTTACGACGTCCCCAAGATAACACAATCGGGAAAAATTCTTCTTCAATCTCTCAAGCTAAGAATCAGAGATTGCAAACTGCAAACTTTCACTCCTTTTGATCTTGCTCCAAATACTAGTCTCTTGAATCAAAAAAATGGAAAAAAATCTTGTATCTTTTCTATTCTTAAGACTGATTTTTTATAGCCTTGTAATTAAATACGAGCTAATGAGCGAATATCTTGGTTTTAACCACTACAATATTTGCCTTTCAAAAGTCAGAATAATGCTTACATAAGCACTAATAAAATTAATGTAATCAAGGCCAACAAATATTTTAAAAATCTTTCCAAAATCAGCAAAAAAAATTAATTTCGAATTCAAGAGATACTATATTTGAAAAAATAAAGGACCATTTAACCCTTTTAGGGTTATAGTGTTATATTTATAACATACATCATGTACATGATTTTCATAGAGACCCTGAAATACACGGACCACACATTGACATGTCTCACCCCAACGCATAAAGCTGTACGGAGTGGAAAACAACGCAAAAGCTTGTTGCACAGAAAATGAAATATGGATGTAGATAAATTCTTGGTGAAGGTATTGGAAATTTTTTCCGTAATAGGTATATAACATAGCTTCACAGAACCCGTTGTTATTATTTCTCGTACAAAATAACAGTGGATATGGATATGCTTGGAGCGTGAATGTTGAATAGGATTGATAGAAAGATAGGTAGCAATAATGTTGTCGTAGTAAAGCATATGAGGTTGTGTCAAAAATATACCAAGGTCACCCAGCAAGTGCTCGGTCCAAATAAGCTCCGCAGATGTAAATGATCAAACTTTGTGCTCATCATCAGTGCTACTAGTACAAACAATTGGTTTCTTTTTAGAACCCCAAGAAGTTAGACTACGACCCAACAAAATGCAATAACCAGTACTAGTCCGTAAAACATCGGGATCACCACCCCAATTAGCTTCAGAAAAGTTGTATGCTACATAAAAGAATGACTTAAAAAATATATATTATGGCCGAGTGTTCCTTTAATATGCCAAAGAATTTATTTAACATCATAAAATGAGTATGAGAGGGTCTATGCATGAACTGACGTACCTGGTTAACTGTATAGGTAATGTAAGGTGTTTTCATAGAAAGATACTGTAACCACCAATTATACTATGATACAAAGTTATATCTGTAAACAAGACACTGTCATCATTCAAGATCTTTGACTGAGAGAAACAAGAGTTATGACTAGCTTGAAGTTTGTAAGGTCAACCCAATTTAGAAGTTCTAAGGTATATTTATTAAAAGTGCATAGGGATTAGACAAGATGGCTCTGTTTGTGGGTAAAAATTGTTTTTGCTTGTTTTGGTGTGTGGATGAGAAACAAATCTAAACCTAAAACAAATGCACTGCACGGGAGTACTTTAGATTCGAGAGATCAATCTGAACAATCCTGGCCTAAACCAAGAAATGGTTGTTCTGATCTTGCTTCGGTCACAAAGTGAAGGAGAAGGGTTTGTCTTAGGCAGGGAAGCGAAGAAGGTGTTGAGACCAGAATGGTTAATTCTGAAGGTGTGGCTATTTTATGACTTGTATCAGAATTTGGAACTGGCTTGCGGAATGAAAGCTATCGGTTCTTTTATATTTTTCTGGATATTGTGTTGTTGTTCTAACCAAAAACTTTTTTTTTTTGTTGAAATAGGTAAAACCTATTTATACGAGTCATATTGAACGCACCCTGATCTCGTAGAAAGTGGGAGTGATTGAGTAATGGAGAAGTGGGGTTATATGTAAATGCCAGAAACCACGTCCCCACTATGGAGGAAACTGGTTAGTTTACACCCGCTACTTCTTGCCTCCACTAAATTCCCTGCTTTATGACACTTTCTTATAATGGGCGTGTTACACGACGCACGCTGTAAACCGCCAGACCAATACCCTGATGAGCATCCCCCAGTTTGTGACATATTTGATGTCTCGAGTGTTTTCGTGGAAAACGTGTAGTAGATTGATATGTGTGTCAAGTCAAAGTCAGGAGACTTGCCACAGAAAAATAGCATGTAATGTTATTAAGATTGTCTTGACTGGTCTCCTAAAACTTGCCACAGGCCTGTCAATTCTGTGGCGAATTAGGATGGCTGAGATTGTGACCTGTGAGAAAGGGTGGTCGTCGATTATGGTCACATTCCATTGGCATCTGATAATAGCAAAGTGGCGTCATTGGCATGTGCCGATGTATGATGGCATATTTAACGCATGCCAGTGGCGTAGTGGCGCCTGGCGTCGCCGTGGCATAGTGGCGCCTAGCGTAGCCGTGGCATAGTGGCGCCTGACGTAGCCGCGACAACTATTTTTGGCATATTGGTGTTAGACCCTAATGTGGCTCTGGCAACATTGGCCCCTATTGCTATATCAAACTTAGGGCCTTAGGAGAATTATTTGGCTTGGTTGGGGTCGCAACCTTATATAAATTAGGGTTCGGCATATCGAAACCCTAATTAGCGCGTGTGGCATGGTCGCAGTACGGTGGTGTTTTCATGCAATTGGTGCCATGGCCACATTAAAGGAATTATGGAGGGCCATAATATGGGTATAACCACAAGCGCAAGGATGGTCACGGGTGATTATAGTATGGCGCCGTTTTTAGGGTTTGCCGGGTCCCACACGGCTCGTGGCATGTTGTGGGGGCCAAAGTGGCGTAATTTGGGCCACAACTGGAAACTAGGGTTTCGACTAATGCCACTAAAGCAAAGCCGTGTTTCTGATTAGGAAACCCTAATTGAAGTCTGTTATGGCGTTGGCCACGAACAGAAGGTGGGGTAACACGTAGGCGCGCTATTTATGGCACGCTGACACGTTCGGCATGTTGCTGCAGCAAAGTAGCACGTTTGGCATGACAATTAACGTATTGGCGCGGCGTGGCATGTTTGGCATGCCACTAGCACGCCGGATCGGAATGGCACATTTGGCATGCACGTTTGGCATGCCATTAGCATGTTGGCACGGTTTTCGGAAAACCAATTGGTTTTGTGACCATCTGGCGCCATTTGCCTTTTTTTTAACACTGTGGCAGGTTTAGAGCGACCTGATTGGTCAACAGAAAGAGGGGCAGGTCAAGCATGGGTGTGGCCACACTTCCAACGCGAGTGGCGGATTTAAAACGACCTGATTGGTCGATGGGAAATAGGGCCGGAAAGTATGGGCCCAGACACATCTCATGTGCGTGTGGCGGGTTTAAGGCGAGCTGATTGGTCGACTGGAAACAGGGGCCGGTCGGGCAGCATGGGGTGTGGCCACTTGCAAGCGGCACCGGCTGGCCTATGGCATGGCCACACCTCCTTTTGTTGCTTCTCCTATTCCGCAGCTCCTTGTTTTCTGATTTTGGGTAGGATTTTGCACCAACTAATCCATGGAGGATTAATTTCCTAGTTTACCTAAGCTTGGTTTCGACCAACGAAGTCTAATATGCTGCGCAGGGTGCAAAATACTAATTTTTGCAAATCAGGTTAATATTTGAATCTTTTGAATTATCACAAAATTGATTGAATCTCGTGTGTAGATACAGAGTTCTTTACGTTTATTGTCAGAGAGCAGTATGCTTTCCGATTAAATACTTTTATGCAAAGACCTTAACTTTGATATTTTCGGGAAATTCGTGCTACTCTGCTGCGAGTGAACACAAATTGTCATGCCATATCAATATTAAGGGTTCGGCCCGGGAACATAGCACAGAAAGTATTCAGAGAAACTTATATTAATTGAATAATACAGGCAAGGTGCTGAAATTTACAGAATATTTGGGATGGTTGCCACATGAACCATTCTGGATAAATTTCATGCGGAAATATTGAGTTGCTCAATAAATGCGCCAGTGGAGAGGTTGAACACTCATTACTTTTACATGGATCTGTCTCTTTGCAGAATGACGACACATTAAATGCAAAGTTTTACAAATTTAGCTTTGAACTAAAAACCACCATCAACAGGCCCAGTTTCAACATCTTATTTTATTCATCGTGGTTGTGGAGGTTTTGCCACTGATGATAAAAAGAACAACTTCCATGAAATTGATTGCTGGTTTCAAGCCTTCTTCAGATGCAGTTTTGATTATCATCTATAATTTGCATATGATCTCATTGCCTTTATTGATGATAATGATGACAAAATATCTAATTTAAATGCAAAGTTTTACAAATTTATCCCTGAACTAAAAACCACCATCAACATTAAATCCACTGCTTAGCACGTAACAATGGCATTGTTGCGGGGTAAGCATGAGATGGTGACAGGGCGAAGATAAAAATCGAAAAGGCATGGCATAAAGAGTTGGCTGGGAAAAATCCGACTGACCTTGGAAAGAGGTACGAGTATGATCCCTGCACTGGCGGCTTGGGGTGTTGGCGTACTTCTGGCTCGGCTTCCGGGCGTTGGCGCTTGGAGTGTTGGCGTCGTGCTGTCTCGGCTACAGGACGTTGGCGATTGGAGCGTTGGCGTGGTGCTGGCTCGGCCATGGAGATTGGCGTCATGGGACATTGGCACCACGGGCCAAGCTTCCTTCTTCCGTACATGGCCCAAAGAGGAAACCTTCTTCTACTCAAACTCCAAAAAGCGCTATGCATATAAAAGTCGTTGCCCATCTTCTTTATTTTTGTATCGTTGGCTTTGTTTCCGCGTCTTCGTGTTAGCAGCAAAGGTGCATCATTCGTGAGCGGATCAGTGGAAGGAACAACAACATTAAAAGTAGGCGAGTATATTTCAGGTATGTATTCCAATGTCTCTCCCCTCTTGTTTGCTCTTCTGCATTGGTGTAAACCCTAGCCACATGCATGTCTTCCATGAACTTGTAAAAAAATATTCCAACATGAATAATTCCTCTTTTCCAGTAGTATTGTAGTATAATTAGCCACAACATTAATAGTAACGAAGCCAATTATTATGCAAAGCAAGCATGTATGGGCGAGCGGCCGCAAATGGCTCCTTTCTTCATAAAACCTAGCTTTAGTTTTTCTTCATTTTTGCGTTTGGCTGTGGGCACCATTCCCGCGACAAGACATGGTTTTGGCTAAGAACATATTCCCACGACAAGTATTTATTTGAGCGAACATCAGTCCCCATTCCTCTTGGCCACGAGTGCCATGACATGTGGCCAAAGAAAATTTTCCCATAGAAAATTTGTTGTTGGCTCTTAATCATTGTACCCAATTTTTGACAAAATCTCCGTATATGGTTTTCTTCAAAAGTATTAACTTTTTCTATTTTGCTCTGTTGTAGTTATTTCGAAAGTAAAAGTAGCATAAGGAATTTTGTTAAGATGTCACCTGAAAACAGTTCTGCCGCCGCGTCGAGAAATTCTAACAACTCCAAGCCGAACACGGATGATGAGTTCTTTACCAAGTCTGCTACAGTTACGAGGACCCATCCCAAATACATGACAACCCTTCTGACTGATTCAGAGAATGAAGGAGAAGTCCAATCAGTATATCCAGGGCGTATAATGAGGTTTTGCCTTCAGAAGAAATAGTATTTGGCTTCTCCCATAGGCTTCAAGATCTGTCATAGTCCATTGCGCTCTTATGATAAATGGATGAAATTCATGATAAGCCAAGACCATGTAAGGGCTAATCTGACTGAGGCGCAAATCATGAATATTGTCATGGCATCTGCGACATTTGGAAAGCGTAGCCGTTCTGTTGAGTCTTCTAATAATAGGGAATCTTGACATCATCTTGTCTGAGAAAGAAGAAAAAAAAACATGCCACTTTGGTCAAGAAATCAAAAGGATATGTTCGGAAGGATTATGAGGAAAAGTGCTTCTATAACTGGTGGGTGTCTGAATGGTTTCCTGATGAGCCAGAGCCGGATCATATGTTGGATGATACATTCCATGGAGCTGCATTTTTAGCCCTGTGGTTATCCAGATACATTTTTGATGATGGCTATGGCAAGAAGGAGATAAGGCAAAAGCTCATCAAATTGGCTAAAATTATCGAAAGGCGTTACTCTTCCCATCGCCAGTTTGTTCCTTGGCTCCTTCTACACCCATATGGATCACTTAGCAGCGGACATGTATGTCTCTAATGGGTATATAAAAGTAGACTCGTATGTCCATGTCTCCTTTCTACAAGCATGGTTGTGGGAGCATTTCAAAATTTACGCTCCTAAACCGAAAACCTCATTTCCTGATACATATGGCGGCTCTAGGATTCTCCGTTGGTTGGAGAGGCGTCCAAGACCTGGCTCAAAGCTCATTGATTTTCTTGAAAACGCGTATGCAGTTAACTTTCGTCCTTGGGCTCCGGTCCACATGTCTATAGTTCAGCCAAATACTTTTCCTTCTGCCTCGAAAATGACATTGCATTCTACCGAAGAGAATATGAGCATTGGAGAAACTTTGTTCATGCGAAGCTGCATACCTGGATATGTGCCATATTTTTTCAGAGGATCTTCTGAAGTGGTTCCTTAGAACATTGACAGGGCCGCTCGTCATATGGGTTTTGATCAGGGGATTCTGTTTCGCCGTCCATTCACGGCTCCAAAAAAACTGTTGTCAGCCGTTTTCAATAGCCGTATCTTTGCGCCCCATAAGCCTCCCCTTTCTGCTCCCAGAATGAAAACCGGTGACAACCTCCAAATATAATATTTTCTTCCAGGAAGAGTTCCTCGCTATTCATCAATTCGTGCAGGATGTTGTGACAGTTCCACGCGGCAAGCCCTCTTCTAAAGTTCTGCCAAAACACGGATTGTTGAGGTTGCTTCCTTCGGGTAAGCAAAAATCTGACAGTCCCAAAAAAAAGCGAAGGTCGAAAAATTATGCGGGCGGCATCCGATCGGCTTCGACGACCTTGTGACTTTCAGTTCTTCCGACATGCAAGTATGTATGATTTTCTTCTTGATTCGGCTGAATTGCGTAAATATTCTGAATTGTTGCCACTGAGCATCTCTTTCTTTTTAACTCAGGGTCTTGATAACATGAATGCCTTTTCCAGACTTGCACGTAACTAGAAAATGACGACTTCTGAAGAAAAATCTGGCGATACTGATCCGCTCGACAGCGAAGAGGAAAGCGAAGAAGAAGAAAGATCAAGATCCGACAGTGGCGGAAAAAGTACTTCAGAGCTTAGCAGCGAGTCTTCTTCCAGTCCCATTGGACCCGCAGATGAGTCGGTGAGTTTCCCACACGTTTTCCTCTTGGACTATTTATTTATATGAAATAAATATTCAACAGGTGATATTTACAGGAAGAAGCCGCTTCTGAAAATAACTTGAGATGGAGATTCATGGAAATGAAGATGTAGCTGTGTCTCCAATCATGGGAACCGTACCCGCTGGTAATCTGGAGATGGAGATTGACCGTCGTGAAGATGCTGTTGTGTCCCCAATAGCGGAAAACGCTGTCGTGGCGACGGGAGTGATTGTTCCGAAAGAATCTTTGCTAGTCGCACATCCAGCTGCAGGTGTCATTTTCGATCCTCCATTTGAGGCTCCTTTTGAGGGTCATGTGTTGATTGGAGGATTCAGTGTGCCATTGAAGTATGCAGAGCTATATACCAAGATATGGGCACATCGCTGATGAGTGCCAAATAATGTATATATTTATCCCTTTTCGTTGGCATTTTAACTCATCCTTTGTGCATTAATTCTACATTTTATCCCATATTCTGTATTTTCATTGTTTTCAAGAATAAATATTTTTCTTACTTAATTTTGCATTTTTAGGTAATAAATAAAGATTGGATGAGTTGCGGAGCAAAAAGAGCAGAAAAGTGGTGAAAAGCCGAGAGAAATTACGCAAGGAGGCCGCAAAGAATGGAGCGCACGTCCAAAAAGCTGGAAATGGGCTCAAGAAGAAGAAAGTTGTTCTTAAAGAAGAAGTGGGATCAAGGTTTTCCAAGCCCAAACTCATTTCCCAAACCCATATTCTATACCCAAAAGCCTAAAACCCAAATCCATACCCGCTTGCGTCTTCAGCCGTCAGATCAGTTCTCAGAAGCATCCGACGGTCGCTCCCTTGCTGTGCATCGAAGTTTGATATCTCCGCCTTACACTACAGTACCTAACTCCATCAAGTACCGTTCGTTTCGTTGTATCTCTTCATCCGACGGTCGCTCATCGCCTTCCTCCGAATCGCCGTCAGATCCACCTACCATCTTCCCATCCATCGGTCCAGCTTCGCGAAACATCAAAATCCTCTACACCTGCTCAACACCCTAGTACCCGAACCCTACACCCATTAGCCAAACACACCCTTCTCCCAAATCCATCGAATCCATCTTCTTCCCCTCTCCTGCAACAGTGACCCTTCCCCCAAATCACTCCACCATCTTCTCCCCCAAATCACTCCACCATCCTTTCCCCAAATCATTCAACCATCACCATAACCTCCACCATCACCCGACAGAACAAACCCCCAAACAATCCCCCTAAACCTAGCTGTTTTATCCTCTCTCACCAACTGTCCTAGGTGAGGTTGATAAAACATCTCGATTTAGGGAAATTAATGGTAGCAGAAGATTCAGGAGGGAGCATAAGGACGATTCAAAGCATGGGTGCTCGATTTCAAGGCTCAATTTTCAACAAATTAGGTAACCCTAATTTCTGATTTTTGGGAAAAGGGGGAAGAACCCTAATTTTAATCTGTGGGTATAAATATGTACTGTTGGGTTGTGTTATAGACTATCTCTGGGCTAGCCAGTGAACAATTTATTGAATCAATTCTCAATTTCCCAATTTCTGTTTAGCAACAGTTGAATGTGTGTTTCTTGTATGTATGTTGCATTTGAATTTAGTTTGTTGGATGAATGCTTTGGTTATACTCATGTCTAGCATGAGCTAATTCACTGCAACTAGGGCTCTGATGAAGCCTAGTGCACTGTTGGATGATGCATGGTTAGGATAGTATTCTTATTGCCTGTTTGCTTGAGCAATGAGAAGTACTCAGTGCTCTGGCATGCCTGTGATTGATTGTGCTGTCAAAAGACAATCAATTCTAGGGGCATATCAGTGAGCAAGCTGATTTTCATCTCATTCTAGATGTATGCATAGGAACTCCAACTAAACCTAGATTGCATTGCTTGATTAGGGCACAAGGTGGATTCAATTGCCTTAGTTACTTCACACAATTCTGCATTTTGCTCTTTGTCAGTCACTATTACTCAATACCCTTGCCTTAGGCTGCTTCCTTTGTTTCACTTCTACTCTAGAAACTTGTCACTGTCACTATAGTCACTGCCATTAGCTCACTGTGAACTTAGCTAGGAAGACTTCTTTTATGCTCCTCTCCCTGTGGACAAACCCCCACTCATCACTATATTATAAATCTTGACCTTGTATACTTGCAAGCTTTTGTGTGTCTTTGCTTGTCACACCAAGTTTTTGGCGCCGCTGCCGGGGAGCTGGCTGCCATATTTTTGAAGTTTTCATAGCTGTTGTGGCCTTGTTGTGCTTGCATAGTTGTGTGTGTTCATTGCTATCTTGTTCACTTGCTAACTGCTGCTGGAGCTGTGCATTATTTGTTGTTGCTGCCAAGCCTGCTGCAAAGCCTGCTGCTGCTGTTGCTGCTGCTGTTGCTGTTGCTGCTGTTGCTGCTGGTGCTGGTGCCTTCTCTGCCAAGCTGTGCTGTGCTGTTGCTGCCAAGCCAAAGTCTGCTGCTGCTGTTGCTGCTGCTGGTGAACCAAAGCAACTGCTGCTGCCAAGTGAAGCTGCTGGGCTGCCAACTGAAGTGAAGCTGCTGGGCTCTTCCCTCTTCTAGTGGGCTTGTACTTTTCTGAATTGGGCTTCACCAAGTGCTGCTGGGCTCTGCCTCTTTTTGTTGCTGGGCTCGTGGTCTTCTGTGAGCTGGGCTTCGTTGCTGCTGCTGCTGGGCTCTGCTCCACCTGTTGCTGCTGGGCTTGAACATGAGCTGCTTAGGACGATCATAAAGCCCAACTGGGCTTTGCAACTAAAAGGGGACTAAAAGCCTATTTTTGGGCTTCCCTCCAAAAAAACAAGTAAGCCTAACCCATGAGTTAACCCACTTGGGCCTCATTTAAATTCAAATTCGGGCTTGTAATAATTAATTTAATTATTTATTTGGGATTGTAATAATTTTTATTTATTTTCTTTTTCTTTTTTTTTTATTTGGGATTGTAATTATTTATTTTTTTTTTGTTTGTTGTTTTCTTTTATTTTTCTTTTATTTTTCTTTTATGGGCTTGTCTTAATTATTATTATTGTTTTTATTTTCTTTTATGAGTTGTGCTAATTTATGCTAGGTTTAGTTCAAAATTTTTTTTCAAAGCCCAAATTTTTAAACCAAAAACAAAATCCCTTCTTAAACCAAAACCCATTCAAAACCAAATCTTCATAACCCTTGTGGGCCAAACTGTTTCCGATTGCTCTGTCTAAAATGTTAGTTAATACTAGGACATGATTGTGACCTACAGAGACCAGACAAACAGACTTGTTAGAATTAACCCAGACGAACCTATCGAAATTCTAAGTTCTGAGGGAGACAGTCCAGATCAACCAGAAACAATGGGAGAACCCCGTACCCTCAAGGATTATATGTACCCAACTAGAGCCAGTCAACCTTCTTGTATTGTGCTACCCGAGGCTAATGGCCATTATGAGCTGAAATCAAGCACAATACAGATGCTTCCTATTTTTAGAGGTGTTGAGAATGAAAACCCGTACCACCACGTGAGAGAATTCGAGGAAATTTGTGGAACTCTGCGTTTCACTCAAATGACCGACGAAACCCTGAAGTTAAGGCTTTTTCCTTTCTCCCTGAAAGATAAGGCAAAGGCCTTCTATGCTTTACAGCCTCAATCCATCATGACATGGGATGACCTCATAAAGGAGTTTTTCAAAAAGTTTTTCCCGAACCACAAGACTGCGACAATTCGTCAAAGTCTGAATAGCTTTGTGCAATTAGAAGGTGAGACCTTAGCTAGATACCTGGAGAGATTCAATGAATTATTGCTCCAATGTCCCCATCATGGTTTTGAAAAATGGAGACTTGTGCAAATTTTGTATGAAGGTCTAGATGTGTCCACCCGAACAACGGTTGAGTCGATGTGTAATGGTCTATTCGTAGATAAAACTGCTGACGCGTCTTGGGACTTCTTGATTGAAGTAGCTGAAAAGACGCAACAGTGGGAATCCATCCGTGAAACCAGAAAGACTACATCCGAAGCAAAGGCTTTTAGGATTGAAGCGGATTTTGAGGGTAGAGCAAACATGGCATCAATAGTTAGGAGATTAGAAGAGTTAGAACTACATAAAAATTCAAAACCTTCCACCACTACTCTCCGAGAACATGTCGCTTCGTCTGTTTGTGCTGCTTGTAACGACCCCAACCATCAATTCCAAAATTGTCCAGATTTGCTTGCAGTCCAGGAGTCTAGGCTTGAACAGGCACATGCCATGTTTCAAAAACCAGAGCATAACCCTTATTCACAGACCTACAATCCAGGATGGAGAAACCACCCTAACTTTTCATGGTCAAAAGGACCCACTCAAGGAGGACCATCTCAACCCAATCAGAGCTATCAAAACAATCAGGGATATCAGAACAATCAAGGTTATCAACACCCGAGAAACCCTCAACAACAATCAAACTCTCAACAACAATCATATCCTCAACACAATACAGACAAGAGATTATCCACCCTAGAGGAAATGTTCCAGAGTTTGATGCAAAGTCAGAAAAATCTAGATCAAAAGATGGATCAAATATGTGAGAGAGAAAAGGGTAAACTTCCGAGCCAACCCCAACAAAATCCAAAGAGGATATTTCAAACAGGCACAACATCCTGCACTGAAACCTCACCTGATCAAATCCATGCCATTACCACCCTCCGAAGTGGTAAAGTCATCGAGAACAACGTGGGCGAACCTAATGAATCTGATACAAATTCCACGCTGTCTCCACAACCCCAGAAAACCAAAGAATCTGAGCAAGTTGGAAAATCTGACAATTCTACTGCTGTGAATGTCCCTTTGCCAACTCATCTTCCTGTTGCCCCATTTCCTCAAAGATTGATCTATCAACAGAAAAGTACCCATTACAATGAGATGTTAGATCTGTTCAAGAGAGTCAACATCAACATTCCTTTTCTTGAAGCAATCAAGCAAATCCCTGCTTATGCCAAATTCCTCAAAGACTTGTGCACTCAAAAGCGCAAGCTCAATGTGCAAAAACGTGCTTTCTTAGCTGAGCAGGTGAGTTCCATCATTCTGAACAAAACTCCACCCAAGTTTAGGGATCCAGGATGTCCAACAATTTCTTGCACTATAGGAGAACACACGGTCAATAAAGCGTTATTAGACCTAGGTGCAAGTGTTAACCTACTGCCATATTCTGTTTATGAGCAGTTAGGTCTTGGGGAGTTGAAACCAACATCTATCACTCTACAACTGGCAGACCGATCTGTCAAGATTCCTCGTGGAGTGGTCGAAGATGTTTTGATCAAGGTTGACAAATTCTATTTTCCCGTAGACTTCATTGTCTTAGACACTCAACCTGTACAAAACCCAGACTGTCACATTCCTGTCATCTTAGGACGTCCTTTCTTGGCTACGTCCAACGCGATCATTAATTGTCGGAATGGAGTGTTAAAACTGTCTTTTGGTAACATGACGGTAGAATTGAATGTGTTCGATATTAGTCAACAACCTGTGAATCTTGATGATGATGATGATGTGCATGAAGTTAATATGATTGAAGGATTAATGCAAGATTCGTTGACTAACATTCTATCCGTCGACCCCTTTCAAGCATGTATGGAGAACTTTAACCCTGATTCCTATGATGATGCATACTGTAGTGACGTCCTATCTCTGCTCGAATCTGTACCTCAAATGGACGTCACTGAAAGGAAATATGAAGTGGAACCACCCCTACTCTCTGATTCCAAGCTTATTCCATCCATTGTTGAGCCACCCAAGCTTGAATTGAAAACATTGCCTAGTACGTTGAAGTACGCATTCCTAGGTTCTTCTGATACTTTACCTGTCATTATTTCATCATGTTTAGACACGGAACAGGAAAGTAAGCTTTTAGAAGTACTTAAGGAACACAAAGAGGCCTTAGGATGGACCATCTCAGATCTCAAAGGAATTAGTCCCACCATTTGCATGCACCACATTAACCTTGAAGAGAATGCCAAACCATCGAGGGAAATGCAAAGGAGACTTAATCCTAACATGAGAGATGTAGTCAAAGGAGAGATCCGATGAAACTACTTGATGCAGGTATCATATACCCAATTCCCGATAGCAAATGGGTTAGTCCCATTCAAGTTGTGCCTAAGAAGTCAGGCATTACTGTGTAGTTCAGAACGACAAGAATGAATTAGTCCCTACTCGTACAACCACAGGATGGCGAGTATGCATCGACTACAGGAAGTTGAACACAGTAACAAGGAAGGATCACTTCCCGCTCCCTTTCATTGACCAAATGCTAGAACGTGTGTCTGGACACAGTCACTACTGTTTTCTAGATGGCTTTTCCGGTTATAACCAAATTCACATTGCTCCGGAAGATCAGGAAAAAACTACATTCACGTGTCCATTTGGGACGTTTGCTTATAGACGTATGCCCTTCGGGTTGTGTAATGCACCTGCTACTTTTCAGCGTTGCATGATGAGCATTTTTTCTGACATGATAGATAGTTTTCTCGAGATCTTTATGGATGATTTCTCTGTTTTTGGTTCCTCGTTTGACGAATGTTTGAAGCATCTTGCCCTCGTGATATCCAGATGTAAAGAAAAGAACCTTGTTCTAAATTGGGAAAAATGCCATTTTATGGTGAATTCAGGAATAGTTCTAGGACACATCATCTCAGAAAGGAATTGAAGTGGATAAAGCTAAAGTTGACCTCATTCAACATCTACCACAACCTTGCTCTGTGAAGGAGATCAGATCATTTCTAGGTCATGCTGGTTTTTACCGGCGATTCATCAAAGATTTCAGCAAAATCTCCAGACCTCTGTGCAGTCTTCTCTCCAAAGATGTTGCCTTCAATTTCGATGCTGCTTGTGTGAAGGCATGGGAGGAATTAAAAACCCTTCTCACCACCGCTCCTATAGTCCGACCACCCGATTGGAAGCTTCCGTTCGAACTATGTGTGATGCCTCTGATTATGCTGTTGGTGCTGTTTTAGGACAGCGAGTTGATAGACTACCATATGTGATATACTATGCTAGCAAAACCCTTAATGATGCCCAACTCAATTATTCAACTACCGAGAAGGAATTGCTTGCCGTCGTTTTCGCATTAGACAAGTTTAGATCTTATCTGATAGGGTCTAAGATCATCATATACACAGACCATGCGGCTTTGAAGTATCTTCTTTCCAAGAAGGATGCTAAAGCTCGCCTTATTCGATGGATACTCTTATTACAGGAATTCGATCTCGAAATCCGTGATAAGAAAGGTTGTGAGAATGTGGTTGCTGATCATTTGTCTAGATTAACTTTAGAGTCTATTGATGAATGTGAGCTGATTAGAGAATCATTCCCAGATGAACAGCTGATGTCTATCTCAGACCTTCCTTGGTTTGCTGATATTGTTAACTACCTCGCTACAGGTAGGATGCCCTCACGTTGGTCGAGACAAGACCGCTCTAAATTCCTGGCTGAAGTCAAACATTTCCTTTGGGATGACCCATATTTGTTTAAGTACTGTCCAGACCAAATCATTAGGAGATGTGTCCCCAACACTGAACAGAAAGATGTGATATCTTTCTGTCATGACCAAGCATGTGGAGGCCATTTCAGTGCCAAGAAAACCGCTGCAAAGATCTTGCAGTGTGGATTCTATTGGCCATCATTGTTCAAGGATTGCCATGATTATTGTGTTGCTTGTGAACGCTGTCAAAAGCTAGGAAGCATTTCGAGGAGAAACATGATGCCATTGAACCCCATTTTGATTGTGGAGATTTTTGATGTTTGGGGGATAGACTTCATGGGTCCATTTCCCATGTCTGACAGCAAGTTGTACATCCTAGTCGCAGTTGATTACGTTTCTAAGTGGGTAGAAGCCATAGCAACCAGAACAAATGACCACAAGGTGGTACTTTCATTTCTAAAGGAAAACATATTTGCACGTTTTGGTACCCCTAGAGCTATCATCAGTGACGGCGGTTCACATTTTCGTAACAAGTACTTTGAGTCTTTAGTACGCAAGTATGGCATAACTCACAAGGTTGCTACTCCGTACCACCCTCAGACTAGTGGACAAGTGGAAGTCTAATAGGGAATTAAGCACATTCTGGAAAGACGGTCAACCCGTCCAGGAAAGATTGGTCATTGAGATTGAATGATGCTTTGGGCCTATAGAACAGCTTATAAGACACCAATTGGCATGTCCCCCTATCGTCTAGTGTATGGAAAGCCGTGCCATCTACCTGTGGAATTAGAACATCGTGCCTACTGGGCAATCAAAGAGCTGAACTTTCTCTGGACGAAGCTGGAATTCAAGGAAACTTCAACTCAACGAGTTGGAAGAATTGAGAAATGAGGCTTATGACAGTGCCAAGCTGTACAAGCAGAAGATGAAGATGTTCATGACAAGCGTATTCTACGCAAATCCTTCACTCCTGGTCAGAAAGTCTTGCTGTATGACTCCCGATTACATCTTTTTCCAGGAAAACTGCGTTCCAGATGGAAGGGACCGTACCTAGTACGCACAGTTTTTCCTCATGGAGCTGTAGAGCTGGAGGATGTCTCCAACAAGAACGTTTTCAAAGTCAACGGGCAGAGATTAAAGCCATTCCTTGAGCCATTTCCACCCGACATTGAAACAACCGACCTGGAGGACCCAGTCTATGTGGACTAAACTGGTCCACTCTTTCCCTAAATAACCAAAAAGTTTTCCAAATTTTCCCTAAAAACCAAAATTTTCGTTTTCCCATCAAAACCAAATGTTTCCCAACAAAACCAAATTTTTTCCAAAAAGTCCAATCCCATTAAAAACCAAATTTTCTTGTAGATAATGTGTTAGTTAAATTTCCTTTTGTGTATATTTTGTGCTCATCCATTGTGACTCCTAATATGATGGATTTTTGCCTTGAATAACGGAGTTTTAATCGAGCTGCCACCGTACAATCGGGTATTCTCTCTCCTTTTACTCTACTCAGCATGTTCCTCTTCATATATTGTTTTATAATTCTTTCCATATTTTGAAACATTGAGGACAATGTTTAGTTTAGGTTTGGGGGTATAGAGTAGATACCATGATAATTTGCCATAATTGAAAAACGAACTCCTTCTTCTTTTTGAAAAAAATTGAAAAATTCCAAAAAAAAAATTGAAAAATCAAAATTGAAAAAAATTAAAAAATTGAAAAAAATCATAAAAATGGAGCTCATTTACCTTGAAATGTTGACTCTTGTGCAAATATGTATTTTTATTAGGAGTCTTAGTCTAGATATTTAGGCACCCTGATTCTAGCACAATTCACATAGTGATAAGAAATTTGCACGCGCACGATCTACCAATACATGTATGGCCTCGATTTTCAAGGTGTTTGATAGGAAGTTACGATTGCCAATCACTTTAGAATACTGAACGAAACTTGACTAGCTTGTTCTTTGGTTGGTTGGGATAGAAGGTGGAGGTTACATTAAGAAAGACAACCATCGAATTTAACTGAGTGCATCAAAAAGGGCTACCTCTTGCAAAGTGTCATGTAATCTTTTGTTTCCTTTTGTATATGTATCAAAAGTGTTATAAGCAAAAAAAAAAAAAAAAAAAAAAAAAAAGAAAAAATATATCAGAAAAATACAAAAAAATCAAGTATTTATCAATTCCATCATCTCTTGTTCCAAAAATAAAAAGAGAATAGTCAATGTAAATAAGAGTCATGTAAAGAGTTATTTTGTTGTTTTTTGTAATAAGCAAGGAGGGTGTATGCCATTGATGTACAACGCGAGTAATTGTGAAATACCTCCAACTCATTCACAATTCTCGTAAAGTCCGGACAGCTAGCTAGATTTCGACCTCAGTTCTTAGCCTGAGAAACTATCTCTTGGTGATTAGTAGTCATGACTTCAGATCTTTCTTTACACATGTGTAGATACACTTTACACTCTTATCACATGTCTTTTTTTTGTTATCAGTGCTAGGATTGTGCCTTCGATAGCTAGATTGACATCTCCATTTTGCTGTGAGCTTAAACTGTTTTGCACATGTCACATTTGATGGAATCTGAGCTTATATTTTGACCTAGAACTTTGTAGGTACGTTCTAAGCAAACCTTCACGAGACTTCAACTCGTCCACTAGGGACACTTAGTGGTTTAAAAGGCTTAGTGCATACGCTAAATGCATTCGAGAGACCAGCGACAGTGGTATGGTTAGGATTTCCTTAGTTTTGTTTTACTTGAGGACAAGTAAAATTCAGGTTTGGGGGTATTTGATGAGTGCCAAATAATGTATATATTTATCCCTTTTCGTTGGCATTTTAACTCATCCTTTGTGCATTCTACATTTTATCCCATATTCTGTATTTTCATTGTTTTCAAGAAAATATTTTTCTTACTTAATTTTGCATTTTTAGGTAATAAATAAAGATTGGATGATTTGCGGAGCAAAAAGAGCAGAAAAGTGGTGAAAAGCCGGGAGAAATTACGCAAGGAGGCCGCAAAGAATGGAGCGCACGTCCAAAAAAAGCTGGAAAGGGGCTCAAGAAGAAAGAAAGTTGTTCTTAAAGAAGAAGTGGGCTCAAGGTTTTCCAAGCCCAAACTCATTTCCCAAACCCATATTCTATACCCAAAAGCCTAAAACCCAAATCCATACCCGCTTGCGTCTTCAGCCGTCAGATCAGTTCTCAGAAGCATCCGACGGTCGTCGCTCCCTTGCTGTGCATCGAAGTTTGATATCTCCGCCTTACACTACAGTACCTAACTCCATCAAGTACCGTTCGTTTCGTTGTATCTCTTCATCCGACGGTCGCTCATCGCCTTCCTCCGCATCGCCGTCAGATCCACCTACCATCTTCCCATCCATCGGTCCAGCTTCGCGAAACATCAAAATCCTCTACACCTGCTCAAACACCCTAGTACCCGAACCCTACACCATTAGCCAAACACACCCTTCTCCCAAATCCATCGAATCCATCTTCTTCCCTCTCCTGCAACAGTGACCCTTCCCCCAAATCACTCCACCATCTTCTCCCCCAAATCACTCCACCATCCTTTTCCCCAAATCATTCAACCATCACCATAACCTCCACCATCACCCGACAGAACAAACCCCAAACAATCCCCCTAAACCTAGCTGTTTTATCCTCTCTCACCAACTGTCCTAGGTGAGGTTGATAAAACATCTCGATTTAGGAAAATTAATGGTAGCAGAAGATTCAGGAGGGAGCATAAGGACGATTCAAAGCATGGGTGCTCGATTTCAAGGCTCAATTTTCAACAAATTAGGAACCCTAATTTCTGATTTTTGTGGGAAAAGGGGGAAGAACCCTAATTTTAATCTGTGGGTATAAATATGTACTGTTGGGTTGTGTTATAGACTATCTCTGGGCTAGCCAGTGAACAATTTATTGAATCAATTCTCAATTTCCCAATTTCTGTTTAGCAACAGTTGAATGTGTGTTTCTTGTATGTATGTTGCATTTGAATTTAGTCTGTTGGATGAATGCTTTGGTTATACTCATGTCTAGCATGAGCTAATTCACTGCAACTAGGGCTCTGATGAAGCCTAGTGCACTGTTGGATGATGCATGGTTAGGATAGTATTCTTATTGCCTGTTTGCTTGAGCAATGAGAAGTACTCAGTGCTCTGGCATGCCTGTGATTGATTGTGCTGTCAAAAGACAATCAATTCTAGGGGCATATCAGTGAGCAAGCTGATTTTCATCTCATTCTAGATGTATGCATAGGAACTCCAACTAAACCTAGATTGCATTGCTTGATTAGGGCACAAGGTGGATTCAATTGCCTTAGTTACTTCACACAATTCTGCATTTTGCTCTTTGTCAGTCACTATTACTCAATACCCTTTCCTTAGGCTGCTGCCTTTGTTTCACTTCTACTCTAGAAACTTGTCACTGTCACTATAGTCACTGCCATTAGCTCACTGTGAACTTAGCTAGGAAGACTTCTTGTATGCTCCTCTCCCTGTGGACAAACCCCCACTCATCACTATATTATAAATCTTGACCTTGTATACTTGCAAGCTTTTGTGTGTCTTTGCTTGTCACACCAATCGCCATGACCAGGAAGGTTGATAATCGCTTTGCATTGGTTAAGCGTGTGGAGGAAACCTTATCTTCAATCCATGACATGTGTAGCGTGACTGGACACACTGTTTTCGGAGATGTAATCAAAAGCTGGGAATTCCATCTGGACATGTGTGTGAACTTCGATTTTAACGCCTCTTGGTTCTGTGAAGGATTTTCCAAAATCCAAAAGCTGCAAACTGAAATGGCTGGAGTCCCTTCCGCGGATTTTATTAACCAGTCGGATGCGGAAATCGAGAGGTTATCCCAGGAGCTGAAGTTGAAACAGGATGCTCTTCAAAACATGAAGGATGCTTTCTACAAGAAGAATGGGTTGTTGTTGGACAATTTCCCTTGAATACTTTTATTTTTTTTGAACCTCCTCTTTTAGGTTTTTTTTTTTTTGAAAGGCAAGAGATGCCTGTTTTATGGTTTGATTTTTTGGTTTTTGGATTGATAGATGGTTGTTTTATAAGGATTTTCTGAATTGGTTTATCTTTTGGGATGGTTTTCTGAGTAACTTTTCTGAAAGCAATGGTACTTGAATTAACTAATATGTTAGAATCCAAATTCTGAATAGTGCAACCAATTTGGAGAATAGCAAGTATTGCATGAAAAGTGGAGATATGGGAATGATATGAAATCTTAGAACAATTGGGTTATTGGCTTTTGTAGTTAACATGAAACTGACGCATATGTCAGGTTTCCAGTACATTCAAAACGTGAATTGCGCAAACAAAACTTACCCGCTTAAGAGTATTTCAACAAACTTAGTCTTCAAGAGCAAATCCGAGTTTGTTGTGTGACACCATCCTGGCCGCGAGAAGTCCTCAGTCGTCCTTTATTGTCTGTGTAACATCTTTATGCCGATCTGCGGCAAGGAGGAGAATCTCCAGTCCCCAGAGCAATTCCCTTGAATCTATCTTTTCCTGGACGATGCGCTTCAGAGCATTGCATTCACTGGTAGGATGATGGATGAATCTGTGATAGTGGAAATATCTTGAATGTAACATCTCTTGATTAGTTGGTGGACGCCATACCTAGGGCAGTTGGACCACCCTCTCTCGTACCCAAATTTCCAGTAACTCCAGGACTCTTCTGATAGGCAATGAGAAGCGTGGATATTCTGGGTCTGGCTTCTCTCGCATCAGCGGTTTCTATGGTGGGAGTTCTAGCAGGCTTTGGTATAGAGATATTTTTGAAGGAGGAGTTGACACTTGAGAGATCATTGATTCATGAGTGGGGCGTTTATTTATACTGTATTGATGAAGGGTAATTTCTCTTGAGGGATCTGTGTCAGTGGCAGCAACACGAGGTGTCTGGGATGGATATTGTTCGTTTCCATGGGCGTCTTGGCAGATTTCCCCCTCTTCAGGTGCCTCCCTCTTAAGTAAAGAAGTCGTGGCCGCGGACTGTTGGACAACTCTTTGAACCTCTGTGAGGGTTTGGAGATAAATATTTTTCAACAAAGCTTCATAGGCCGGATCTTTACCCTTCTCATGTAGACACTGCGGCACACCTGGAAAGTCTCATTCCTTGGTCTTGTGAAACTGTCTTGGCTCTCTGTCGTTGGAAGAATCCAATTGGTTGTTCCTCTTCTGCTCTTGTATAACATGGCCACGTGATCCATCTGTATCTTCATTGGGAAGTACATGCATTGGCCAAAGGTTGAACGTCCTTCGTATCATTCTGAAAATTGGTGAAATCTTTCTGATAGGTACTCGATGATTCTTTCCACAATCGACTTATCATACTCTTCAGGATACGAAGTGTTTCATTTTTCCGCTTGATAATATCAACTTGGTTTGCAGCCATATCCTCTAGCATTTTTATCATACCCTCCATGGTGGATGGCTTCCAGCTATTCACTTCTCCTGAAAGGTTTGAATGACCCGAATATATATGGAAGTTGGAATCTTTGGTTGAAATGGGATTTAGTTAATGATTGAATTAGGCCTAAGACCAATTGGGGTATAAATGAAATTGAGAATTGAATTTGCAACCGAGAGATTTAATCTCCCACTGTGGTCGCCAATTGTTTGTGGGTAAAAACTGTTTCTGCTGGTTTTGGTGTGTGGATGAGAAACAAATCTAAACCTAAAACAAATGCACTGAACGAGAGTACTTTAGATTCGAGAGATCAATCTGAACAATCCTGGCCTAAACCAAGAAATGGTTGTTCCAGTCTTGCTTCGGTCACAAAGTGAAGGAGAAGGGTTGGTCTTATGGGGGGAAGCGAAAAAGGTGTTGAGACCAGAATGGTTAATTCTGAAGGTGTGGCTATTTTATGACTTGTATCAGAATTTGGAACTGGCTTGCGGAATGAAAGCTATCAGTTCTTTTGTATTTTTCTAGATACTGTGTTGTTGTTCTAACCAAAAACTTGTTTTTTGTTGAAATAGGTAAAACCTATTTATACAAGTCATATTGAACGCACCCTGATCTCGTAGAAAGTGGGAGTGATTGAGTAATGGAGAAATGGGGTTATGTGTAAATGCCAGAAACCACGTTCCCACTATGGAGGAAACTGGCTAGTTTACACCCGCTACTTCTTGCCGCCACTAACTGCCATGCTTTCTGGCACTTTCTTATAATGGGCGTATTGCACGCTGTAAACCGTCAGACCAATACCCTGATGAGCATCCCCTAGTTTGGGACATATTTGATGTCTCGAGTGTTTTCGTGGAAAACGTGTAGCAGATTGCTGTGTGTGGCAAGTCAAAGTCAGGATACTTTCCACGAGAAAATAACATGTGATGATATTAGGCTTGTCTTGACTGGTCGCCTAAAACTTGCCGCAGGCCTGTCAATTCTGTGTCGAATTTGGAAGGCTGAGATTGTGACCTGTGAGAAAGGGTGGTCGTTGATTATAGCTACATTCCATTGGCATCTGATAATATAAAAATGGCGTCATTGGCATATGCCGATGTATGATGGCATATTTAACGCATGCCAGTGGCATAGTGGCGGCTGGCGTAGCCGCGACAACTATCTTGGCATATTGGTGTTAGACCCAAATGTGGCTCTGGAAACATTGGCCCCTGTTGCTATATCAAACTTAGGGCCTTAGGAGAATTATTTGGCTTGGTTGGCGTGGCAACCTTAGCTAAATTAGGGTTCAGCATATCGAAACCCTAATTAGCGCGTGTGGCGTGGCCGCGATACAGTGGCGTTTTCATGCAATTGGTGCCATGGCCACATTAAAGGAATTATGGCGGGCCATAATATGGGTATAACCACAGGCGCAAGGATGGTCATGGGTGATTATAGTATGGCGCCGTTTTTAGGGTTTGTCGGGTCCCACATGGATCGTGGCATGTTGTGGGGGCCAAAGTGGCGTAATTTGGGTCACAATTGGAAATTAGGTTTTCGACTAATGCCATTAAAGCAAAGTCGTGTTTCTGATTAGGCCTGTTATGGCGCTGTCCACGAACAAAAGGTTGGGTAGCACGTAGGCGCGCTATTTATGGCATGCTGACACGTTCGGCATGTTGTTGCGGCAGAGTGGCACGTTTGGCATGTTTGGCATGCCAATTAGCGTATTGGCGCGGCGTGGCATGTTTGGCATGCCACTAGCACGCCGGAGCGGAATGGCACTGTTGATGGTGGATTTTAGTTCAGGGATGAAATTGTAAAACCAAATTTATGCGCTGACATCCTGCAAAGGATAATGCCACTGATAAGTGATGAATACTTCTTCACTTTACTAATTCACCTAGAATGGAGCATGTGGCAGCAATCCCAGTATTATGTGAATTAAATACACAAAATTCATCCAGGTTGGAGCATGTAGCAACAATCCCATATACCCTGTGAATTTATAGCATTATTAATTAATGCGCGATTAGCCTTGTATTTCATGTGTTGTTCCCGCACAACTCTCATTATTGATACGGCATGACGACTGAGTGTTGCTCTCAGTAGAGTAACACGAATCTCCAAGTGTCAATAATGAGGCATGCACGAAATACCCGTACAGGCGACATCTCTTGGTGTGTTATACTAGCCCTATTGAGCATACATCTCTCGGTGTGTTATACTAGCCCGATTGATCATATTCGAATCTGGACTGTCCATATCAGTCTCAGAAACAATCACGACCACGAAAATTGGCCGCATGATTTAACCACCCTAGACGATCCTCAGCAGGAGTAGGCTATCACCACAATGACCACCAGTGGGCCCGTTTATGCCCTGGTCGGTCGAACACATGCCATACTCCCAAAAGCCACCAAATAACAGCCTGGAAAAGGGTGGTCGAATTGGTATGGAGCAGCTTGGAGGAATCTCATACGAGCAAGACCGCCAACGGCAGTCTCAAAACCAGCCACGACCGTCCAACTTCGCCGGCATGATTGGACGGCGTGGATTATCCAATGACCGGTCAGACAAGTTTGTCCTGCACACCGCGCGAGCCCCCTCTCTACCTACCTGGTCGACCATCTCCTGACCTAGCCATAGAGAAACGTGTGTTTGCCCAAAGTATGGCCGACGTGATGTTCAAAGGTCGCGGGAAATTCCTCTAAGGTCTTAAATCGATCACGACCATCCAACTTCACCGGCATGTTTGGATGGCTTAGATCAGGCATGTAGCCGTCGAACAGGAATCACCATGTTCACCACCGGCCCAACGTTGGCCCCGCATGATCGGCCTCCCCAAAGGAGGAACATTGCATTCAAAACCGATTGGTTGAAGTTGCACGGGCGTGAACTGTGTAAAACCCTAATTAGGGTTTGCGGCATGTTACATGTGTCGCAAATTGATCACGAGCGTTCATCTTCGCAAGCTTGGACGGAGGGTGTAGATGTAGATTTAAAAGGGCCCGAGCATGTCAATATGATCACTTGGGCCCGTCTACATGCATGACCGATCGGCCAAGACCGACATGGCTGGACGCCTCGGTTCGTGTTCCCAAAATGAGCATGACGCGCGGATTCCCATACCTTTGCGGCATGGGATTTCTGTTGCAAACCGATCTCGACCACTCAACTTTATCGGAAAAATTGATTGGCTTAGATCACATCTTCATGGGACAGTGAGGTACGGACATGTACACCGGAAAGCCGTCTACACGCATGCCCGGTCGGTCTTGTCAAAAACGTCTCCCATGCTTGGATTCGACCAAGCTGACGAGTGATGCTTGCGCACCTCTTCAAAACCCTAAAATTTCATCAACGGTCGCATATGAGCGTCATATATCATCTCGTCCGTCTAACTCTACCAGCTTGGTTAGGTAGCCGAGGCTAGGAGTTAAATGGCCAATAAAGTGTCGTGGTGGTCACCATCCGTCACTCTACCACATCATGTGATCGGTCAAGGGAGGGATTGCCTATGCAGCCTCCAAACGATCACTTGAAGGTAGCTATGTATGCAGCTGTTTTAAGACGCTTAATCCGCGGCTTACTCCGATAAGCTTTAAAACAGCGACGCTTCATGCATATTGAATATATTCAACGCATTACATGCATAGAATACACACGATATTTCTTAAATATCGATTTCCCAAATAACTTAGTTATTTAACCTAGCACTGTATGCTACTTTCTGTGGGTCCCACGACCCACACAATCGAGACATCAAGCATGTCACAAACTGGGGGATACATGCTGGGGTATTGGTCTGGCGGTTTACAGCGTGCAACGCGCCATCACAAGAACGTGTCAGGAAGACATGGACGGTTAGTGATGATGGGATAAGTGGGCAAAGACTGATCGTGTGACACTAACATGACTCCACTACTCCATCAATCCACTTCCTCCACTTTCCACGAGAGACGAGGGTTGTGCTTTATGACTTGTATAAATAGGTTCTCCTCCCTGTTTCCACAAGAGACAAGGACAGAAATCAAGTGTTGATACAACGTATTCAAACACCCAGAGCTGATTGCTTACATTATTGCAATCCAGTTCGATATTCTGATACAAATCATAAACAACCAACATCTTCACAATCTCAACACCTTCTTCGCTTTCCTCCCTAAGATCAACCCCATCTCCTTCACTTTGTGACCGAAGCAAGTCTGGAACGGCCATTTCTTGGTTTAGGCCAGAATTGTACAGATTGATCTCTCGAATCAGAAAGCACTACCGTGCAGTGCATTTGTTTAGGGTTTAGATTCGTTTCTCATCCACACACACCCAAATTTACCGAAAACCGCAGAAACAGTTTTCACCCATAAATAATTGGCGACCACAGTGGGATCTCTCGGTTGTGAAGTCAATTTCTTCAATACCAATTCAATTTTACTGATTTCGAAAATGGTAGATCTTAGGTCTGGATCAGCAACCAATCCTGACCGTATTAGCGCTGACAACACTCTCGGTGTTGATATCCCAATCAGTGGTGTCACCGTGCAGCCAGTCAATACCATCCATGTATCTCGTGGAATTACTTCATATACTACCAGCACCAGCGGAGCAGGAGCAGATATTCCATTGGGCATGACACCTCCTATCACCAGAGCCAGAGCAGCCGCAAACCCTAGAATCTCTTCAAGTGTAACGCCTCCAGCTGTCACCAGAGCAACTGCCACTCCTCCATCGGGACGAGGAGCTGGAGGAGCTAGAGGAGGAAAACCCCCTATTACCATGGTGGATTTGATGGAGAGACAAGAAGTTCTCGCTAGGACCCAAACGGATATGCCTACAACTCAGAAAGAGGTACTCACTTTTCTTAAGACATTAACTGATCGATTTCCACAAGAGACGCGACATCCCCTGGATCCAACAAGAAACGCATTCAACGCACCCGGAGAAGGTACTTCAGCGGCAGGGGCCTACATGGACCTGATCAAAGAAGCGATAAATGGCATACTCGATCTCCTCATCAAGATGACATCAGATATGAGCGGTCCTGTCATGGAGACTCCTACACCGTGGACTGATCCTCACAACGATCCTCCTCAAGTCAATAGTTTCACTATGAACCAGAGGCCGGTGGATTAGGAAGCGGCTTCAGTGGAAAGTTTATGCGAACTTTTACACCTCTCGAAGAATCAGCGGGCGGAGATGTTTGCTGCAATCAACCAGAGAAAGGTCACAATTGTGCCATACCTGTTACCGCACGCATCAAGGATTCAGAGTTCAAGAGGGCCCTTATCGACACAGGAGCGTCTTCGAATGTGATTGATCTCAAGACTCTCAGGACAGCTAAGGTTCGCCTGGGAAAGATCGTACGGAAGCCTACTACAATGACAGACTTCGAGGGAAACCAAACCAACACGTACGGGTATGTCAACCTGAATTTATTTCTAGGGCCCGTCCAGTTAAAGGTGAAATTCGAAATCATAGAAAGAGAGCCAGACTACCACATGATATTGGGGAGACCAAGGCTTCATGACAGTAGGATTGTCCCTTCGACATATCACCAGTGCCTGAAGACTATGCTGAATAAAGAAGTCGTTCGTATCCCTGCATCGCTGTCTCCCTATGCACCGATATGTGGAGTGGAATTATTTGAACCAAGATAAGCTCCGCAGGAAGGATCATACAAAGTTCATTGCATCCCACTCCCCACGTGGGAGTCAATTCAGGAGGAGGACCGACTCGCATCATTGAGGGCTAAGCCCCACGATGCATCTTTGCTGACAAGGAGTTCTTCTTCATCCGGTGAAGCCGCAACCCACGCTCACGCTAAGAGGGAACAAACTTTTGTGGAAAGTCGTGACCAGAAAAGGAAAACTGTATATTGACGCCGCCGCTGTTAGCAATGAGCAGGAGAGACTGTTACCCAGTCTCCCCGTCCAACGGAATGCTACAACAACGACGATCCACAGGAAGAGGTGCTGGATGCTTCACCACAGCTGCAAGACGGCACCAACTCCATAACTGATGAGCTCGAAATCGTTAACATCGGGAATGAGTAATCTCCTAGGCCTATCTCCACCAGCTCAACCTAGTGTACGGATGAACGCACTAAGCTTGTACAACTTCTCAAAGAATACCAGGACATATTCGCTTGGACGTATGAAGAAATTCCCGGTCCAGATGAAAAATTGGTCACCCACCATCTACATGTCATACCTGGAGCCAAGATGATCAAGAAATCTCCGAGGAAATTCAGGCACTAGTCAGAAGAGCAAATCAAGACTGAGATTCATAAGTTGCTTGTTGCTGGCTTCCTTAAGCTCATCCATCATCCGACCTGGTTGGCTAATGTGGTCCCGGTAAAAAGAAAAACGGATAGATCAGGTGTTGCGTGGATTTCAGAGACTTGAACAAATGCTTCCCCAAAGACGATTTTCCTCTACCTAACACTGCATGTTAGTAGACTCCATCAGCGGACACGACATGTTCTTCTTCATGGATGGATATAGCGGGTACAATCAGATAAGGATGTACGAGCATGACGCAAGTAAGACAGCTTTTCGAACTCCTCTCGGAAATTTTTATTATACTGTAATGCCATTTGGTTTAAAGAATGCCGGTGCAACGTATCAACGCTCTATGACGGCAATCTTCCACTGGAGCCGATACCTCAAGGGATCAGCCTCAAGAAGATAACGATGTATGCGCGTCATGTCGAGAAAGATTCGGGCGAATCACGCTATCAGACGATGGTGCATGTCTATCGTGCTATGTTGGAGAATCTGCGCTTTTGGTCATCCTCTGGACTCCATGAAGTTGTTGAATGCTCATCTACAACAGCATCTGCCCTGCTAGAAAGAACCAGGTTTGCCAGTAATTAAGAGCCTCATGATGTTCGTTACTCATCATATATCTCGCCAACAGGCAATACAACCTTCAGTTCCGTAAGTCGTTTCGCTGAAGCAGCAAGAGGAAAGCCACCGAGATACAACATCATGCGCGTCCAAAATTGCCAACTTCAACTCTAGTACCACATGCACGACTGCCACAATGATGAAACAACGTCCAAGATATTCCATATCTGGATCAGAGGTAACTACATCAATGAGAGACGCTTTCAGAATTTGTCTCCCGTAGAAGAAGTAATTGCATTACCAAAGGAGTATGACCGGGGACTGCTTAGCACTGCCCATCTCAAAGATGGTGAATTTAGAGAGATGCAAGCACGCTATCATTATGATTCCAAGATGTCCAAAGACGAGGATATACTCAAGTGAGCAGACGTAAAGACGGCCTCATGAACCTAGCGTGACAACATCTATCAAGTCGAAAGCTCAGTAGATACTCGTGGGCAGGGGACTATCTTCCTCTTCTCTATTCCATGAAGAAACATCAAGAAAGCCATCGGTTCCAGCTTCTCCCTCTAATAACGAGACGATCTCTACCATTGTATGAAGGGTTCCAAGTTCGTGCAAGTTGCCACCACGCCTCTCCCTGCCAGTCTCTTCTGATCACAGCTGTTGCCAAGAACCCTTGTTGCTCGTCGATTGATGTCATCCAGAGCTTCACCATATCAACGACCACTACGTACAAAAGTCAAGAACTTCTTCAACACAAGAGAGATGGTAAATCATCGCAAGTGGAAACCAAACTGAAGAAGAAGCCGCTTTAACGCTCTCCAGAAGAAGCCGCTTCAATGCCCTCTCTCTAGAAGAAACTGCTTCAACGCTCTCCAGGACCTGCTCGCTCCAGAAGCTGCTTCAACGCTCTCCAGGACCTGCTCGCTCCAGAAGCTGCTTCAACGCTCTCCAGGACCTGCTCGCTCCAGAAGCTGCTTCAACGCTCTCCGGGACCTGCTCGCTCCAGAAGATGCTTCAACGCTCTCCGCATGACCCACAGTCACATTTGAGCGCACAGGGTTCATATTTGAGCAAAGCAAGCATGCGGTGGGTCTCACGTTCTAGCGAAGAAGGAAGCAAGGCCGATGTTTGGTCAAGGAAGCAAGGCCGGTATTTGGTCAAGATAGCAAAGTCGGTGTTTGGTCGAAGTAGCAAGGATGACACTCGAGCAAGCACATCAACCGTACGGGCAAAGCAGGCACATGACAGGGCCGACGTTTGAAACATGTACACGGTGTACCCATATTTGATCGAAGCATGCACAACTGCCCATGTTCGAAGCAAGCATGCTCACATCGGGTCCCACGTTCGACCGAAGCAGACACGCAGTGGACCCACGTTTAACCGAAGCAGGCACGCAGTGGACCCACGTTTAACCTAAGCAGGCACACCAAGCCCACGTTCGATCAAGCAGGCGCATGATGAGTCCCACGGTTGAGCAAAGTAAGTGGGCCCACATGCCTATCAAACAGGTGCAACAGGGTGACGTTTGGTCGAAGCATATACATGGTGGGGTCCACATTCTTCCAAGGTTACATGCACGGTTTTCTATGGGAAGAGAAGCATACAAGTTCTATTCCCTTCTTGGCTCAAATACCCGAAGGAGGAAACCGGTCCCACCAAGGTCGTGGTCGCACCTGGCGTACTCACACGGACGATTGCCAACACGGCCGGCCAGAGTCCCTCCAGGTAAGCTCCCTTCATCTCGTTTTTCTCACGTGTATTTCTCACCATCTCATGCCTACCCCACAATAATGCAACCATTATGTGCTAGGCAGGGGATTAATGTTGATGGTGGATTTTAGTTCAGGGCTGAAATTGTAAAACCAAATTTATGCGTTGACATCCTGCAAAGGATAAAGCCACTTATAAGTGATGAATACTTCTTCACTTTACTAATTCACCTAGAATGGCATGTGGCAACAATCCCAGTATTCTGTGAATCAAAATATACAAAATTCATCCAGGTTGGAGCATGTAGCAACAATCCCATATACCCCGTGAATTTATAGCATTATTAATTAATGCGCGATTAGCCTTGTATTTCCTGTGTTGTTCCAACATAACTCTCATTATTGGTACGACATGACGACTAAGTGTTGCTCTCAGTAGAGTAACACGAATCTCCAAGTGTCAATAATGAGGCACGCACGAAATACCCGTACAGGCTACATCTCTCGGTGTGTTATACTCGCCCGATTGAGCATACATCTCTCGGTGTGTTATACTAGCCCAATTGAGCATATTCGAATCTGGACTGTCCATATCAGTCTCAGAAACAATCACGACCACGCAAATTGGCCGCATGATTAACCAGCCTAGACGATCCTCAACAGGAGCAGGCTATCACCACAATGACTACCAGTGGGCCCGTTTATGTCCTGGTCGGTCGAACGCATGCCATACTCCCAAAAGCCACCAAATACCAGCCTGGAAAAGAGTGATCGAATTGGTATGGAGCAGCTTGGAGGAAGATCATACGAGCAAGACCTCCAACGACAGTCCCAAAACCATCCACGGCCGTCCAACTTCGCCGGCATGATTGGACGTCGTGGATTATCCCATGACCGGTCAGACAAGCTTGTCCTTCACACCGGCGGGCCCCCTCTAAACCTGCCTGGTCGACCATCTCCTGGCCTAGCCATAGAGCAACATTCGTTTGCCCAAAGTATGGCCGGCGTGATGCTCAAAGGTCACGGGAAATTCCACTAAGGTCTTAATCGATCACGACCATCCAACTTCACCGGCATTTTTGGATGGCTTAGATCAGACCTATAGTCGTCGAACAGGTATCACCATGTTCACCACCGGACCAATGTGGGCCCCACATGATCGGCCTCCCCAAAGGAGGAGCATTACATGCAAAACCAATTGGTTGAAGTTGCACGGGCGTGAACTGTGTAAAACCCTAATTAGGGTTTGCGGCATGTTACAAGTGTCGCAAATTGATCACGAGCGTCCATCTTCGCAAGCTTGGACGGAGGGTGTATATATAGATTTAAAAGGGACCGAGCATGTCAACATGATCACCGTGGGCCCGTCTACATGCATGACCGATCGGCCAAGATCGGCCATGGCCGGACGCCTCGGTTCGAGCGCCCAAAGTGAGCATGACACGCAGATTCCCATTTCTTTGCGGCATGGGATTTATGTTGCAAACCGATCTCGACCGCTCAACTTTATCGGACAAATTGATTGGCTTAAATCATATCTTCACGGGACAATGAGGTACGGACGTGTACACCGGCAATCCGTCTACACGCATGCCCGGTCGGTCTTGTCAAAAACGTCTCCCATGCTTGTATTCGACCAAGATGAAGAGTGATGCTTGCGCACCTCTTCAAAACCCTAAAATTTCATCATCGGTCGCAGATGAGCATCATATATCATCTCGTCCGTCTAACTCTACCAGCTTGGTTAGGTAGCCCAGGCTAGGAGTTAAATGGCCAATAAAGTGTCTTGTTGATCACCATCCGTCACTCTACCATATCATGTGATCGGTCAAGGGAGGGCTTGCCTATGCAGCCTCCAAACGATCACTTGAAGGTAGCTATGCATGCAGCTATTTTAAGACGCTTAATCCACGACTTACTCCGATAAGCTTTAAAACAGCGACGCTTCATGCATATTGAATATATTCGATGCATTACATGCATATTGAATATATTCGATGCATTACATGCATAGAATACACACTATATTTCATAAATATCGATTTCCCAAATAACTAGGTTATTTAACCTAGCACTGTATGCTACTTTCTGTGGGTCCCACGATCCACACAATCGAGACATCAAGCATGTCACAAACTGGGGTATTGGTCTGGCGGTTTACAGCGTGCAGCGTGCAACGCTCCATCACAAGAACGTGTCAGGAAGACATGGACGGTTAGTGATGATGGGAGAAGTGGGCAAAGACTGATCGTGTGACACTAACATGACTCCACTACTCCATCACTCCACTTACTCCACTTCCTACGAGAGACGAGGGTTGTGCTTTATGACTTGTATAAATAGGTTCTCCACCCTATTTCCACAAGAGACAAGGACAAAAATCAAGTGTTGATACAACGTATTCAAACACCCAGAGCTGATTGCTTACATTATTGCAAGCCAGTTCGATATTCTGATACAAGTCATAAACAGCCAACACTTTCACAATCTTAACACCTTCTTCGATTCCCTCTTTAAGATCAACCCCATCTCCTTCACTTTGTGACCGAAGCAAGTCTGGAACGACCATTTCTTGGTTTAGGACATAATTGTACAGATTGATCTCTCGAATCAGAAAGCACTCCCATGCAGTGCATTTGTTTAGGGTTTAGATTCGTTTCTCATCCACACACACCCAAATTTACCAAAAACCGCAGAAACAGTTTTCACCCATAAACAGGCACATTTGGCATGCCATTAGCATGTTGGCGCGGTTTTTGGAAAGCCAATTGGCTTTGTGACCATCTGGCGCCATTTTCCTTTTTTAACACTGTGGCAGGTTTAGAGCGACCTGATTGGTCAATCGAAAGAGGGGACGGCCAAGCATGGGCGTGGACACACATCCACCGCGCGTGGCGGATTTAAAACGACCTGATTGGTCGATGGGAAATAGGGCCGGCAAGTATGGGCCCATCCATAGCTCATGTGCGTGTGGCGGGTTTAAGGCGAGCTGATTGGTCGACAGGAAACAGGGGCTAGTCGGGCAGCATGGTGTGCGTCCACTTGCAAGCGGCGCCGGCTGGCCTATGGCATGACCACACCTCCTTTTGTTGCTGCTCCTATTCCGCGGCTCCTTGTTTTCTGATTTTGGGTAGGATTTTGCACCCACTAATCCATGGCGGATTAATTGCGTAGTTTACCTAAGCTTGGTTTCGACCAACGGAGTCTAATATGCTGCGCAGGCGCAAAACCCTAATTTTTACAAATCAGGTTAATATTTGAATCTTGTGAATGTTGATGGTGGTTTTTAGCTTAGGGTTAAAATCATAAAACTGCACATCTGACATGACGTCACTATGACCACTAGCGCATTTATTGAATCATTCAACATGCCTACGTAAGAATTACCAGGGTACCTTTTTTTTATATACGTGTGTCATGTTCCACGACAGAACCCATAGTATTTTCCGACATCACCTTCGTATATGCCAAACCCTAATTCTCATACCACCGTGCCAATGGAAAACCATGCAAGCCACGTCTCCGCGCCAAGGCATGTCAGCACGCCAGCCGCACCACCGTTCCAATGACAAACCATGCCAGTCACGTCACCGTGCCAAGGCATGCCAGACGCACCACCGTGACCATGCTAGCCACGTCTCCGCGCCAAGGCATGCCAGCCGCACCACCGTGGCAATGGCAAACCATGCCAGCCACGTCTCCGCGCCAAGGCACGCCAGCATGCCAGCCGCACCACCATGCCAGCCACGCCTTCATACCAAAGCCATGGCGTCCCTAAACCATGCCGTTGGCTGCCAAAACGAAGGGTTGCAACGATCAACGGCCACCCTTCCATCTGAGACGCAGATCTTAGCCGTCCAAGGTCACTAACCAACGGATGGTAACCTTTGGCCCAACGCCAAAAACCTAGTTTAGGCCACGCCTAAACCGCTCCAAGGAATGCCGACCATGCCACATGAGCCAATAGCATGCCGTTCCATCCACCTTGTCGTGCCTAAACCATGCCATGTCGGCCTTTCCTTTACGGCTGCCAAAAGGAAGGGTTGCAACAATCAACGGCCACCCTTCCATCTGAGACGCATATCTTACCCGTCCAAGGTCACCAACCAATGCATGGTAACCTTTGGCCCAACGCCAAAACCCTAGTTTTGGCCACGCCTAAACTGCGCCAAGGCATGCCGACCATGCCACATGTGCCAATGGCATGCCGTGCCAGCCACCTTGCCGCGCCTAAACCTTGCTATGTCGGCCTTCCCTTTACGGCTGCCAAAACAAAGGGTTGCAACGATCAACGACCACCCTTCCATCTGAGACACAGATCTTAGCCGTCCAAGGTCACCAACCAACGCATGGTAACCTTTGGTCCAACTCCAAACCCTAGTTTTGGCCACGCCTAAACCGCGCCAAGGCATGCCGACCATGCCACATATGCCAATGGCATGCCGTGCCAGCCACCTTGCCGCGCCTAAACCATGCCATGCCGGCCTTCCTTTTACGGCTGCCAAAATGAAGGGTTGCAACGATCAACGGTCACCCTTCCATCTGAGACGCAGATCTTAGCCGTCCAAGGTCACCAACCAACGCATGGTAACCTTTGACCCAATGCCAAAAGCCTAGTTTTGGTCGCGCCTAAACCACGCCAAGGCATGCCAACCATGCCACATGTGCCAATGGCATGCCGTGCCAACCACATCTCCACGCCAGGGTATGCCAACCATGCCACATGTGCCAATGGCATGTTGTGCCAGCCACATCTCTGCGACAAGGCATGCCAACCATACCAGTCGCACTACTGTGCCAAAACCATGCCATCCTTTCCTTCACGACGTTGGCTTCCAAAACGAAGGGTTGCAACAATCGACATCCACCTTTCCATCTAAGATGCGGATCTTAGCCGTCGAAGGTTACTAGCTAACGCATGGAAACCTTTGGCCCGACGCTAAGCCCTAATTTAGTCGCGCCCAAACAATACCAAAACCCTAGTTTTTGGCCGCACCTAAACTATGCCAAAATCCTAGCTTGGCCATGCCTAACCATGCCGTCCATGCTTTCATGCCACTGGCTACCAAACGAAAGGTTGCAATAATCAACGACTACCCTTCCTCTCAAGATGCAAAATCTCGACCGTCGAAGGTCACCACCGAGCCGGCAAGTCTCCCAAGCTCAACTTGCCAAACAACAGCAACATGCTACATGTTTTCCACGAAAACACTCGAGACATCAACACATGTCACAAACTGGGGGATGCTCATTGGGGTATTGGTTTGGCGGTTTACAGCGTGCGGCGTACACTATGTCCGTTACAAGACAGTTTCATAAGGATGAGGCGGTTAGTAAATACAGGGAGTATGATGAAACGCTTTCCTTCATTATGGAACATCAATTCCAGGCGTTACCGGTTACCACCTCCTCCCATTTACTCATTTGTTTCCATTTCTTACGAGACCAGAGTACGTTTCACTTCGACTTGTATAAATAGGTCTTACCTATTTCCACCGAATAACAGGTTCTGGTCAGGAGCATACAACACCGAGAAAACATTTTGCTAGCTTTTCCATCTGTTATCTTCCCACTTTATGATACAAGTCGTCAAACAACTACTCTTCCGGAATCAACTATTCTGGTCTCAACATTCTCTTTCCCCAAAACCAACCCTTCTCCTCCACTTTGTGACCGAAGCAAGTCTGGAACGACCATTTCTTGGTTTAGGCCGGATTTGTACAGATTGATCTCTCAAATCTAAAGTACTTCCTTGCAGTACATTGTTTAAGGTTTAAACTTGTTTCTCACCCACACACCCGAAATTACCGAAATCAGCAGAAACCGTTTTCACTTTCAAACAGTGAATTATCACAAAATTGATTGAATCATGTGTGTTGACACAGAGTTCTTTAAGTTTATTGTCAGAGAGCAGTATGCTTTCTGATTAAATACTTTTATGCATAAACCTTAACTTTGATATTTTCGGGAAATTTGTGCTACTCTGCCACGAGTGAACACAAATTGTCATGCCATATAAATATTAAGGGTTCGGTCGGGGAACATAGCACAGAAAGTATTCAAAGAAACTTATATTAATTGAATAATACAGGCAAGGTGACGAAATTTATAGAATATTTGGGATTGTTGCTACATGCACCATTCTGGATAAATTTCATGCGGAAATATTGAGTTACTCAATAAATCCGCCAGTGGAGAGGTTGAACACTCATCACTTTTACATGGGTCTGTCTCTTTTCAGAGTGACGATATATTAAATGCAAAGTTTTACAAATTTAGCCCTGAACTAAAAACCACCATCAACAAGCCCAATTTTCGACATCTTAGTTTATTCATCATGGTTGTGGAGGTTTTGCCACTAATGATAAAGAGAACAACTTCCATGAAATTGATTGTTGGCTTCAAGCCTTCTTCAGATGCAGTTTTGATTATCATCTATAATTTGCAGATGATCTTATTGCCTTTATTGATGATAATGATGACACAATATCTAATTTAAATAATATCATTATAGCTTTTGATCTCATTTCTGATTTAAAGGTAAATTATATATAAAAAAATGCATTGGTGGCAGAAGATGATGCTGAAAATGGTAATAAATGTTGAAAAAGCGGGGGTCTAACAACCACACCCAATATTCCGTTTAGGCAATCTGTATAGACTAACTTAAATATATTTCCAAGAGAATCAACTAGAGATTCAGACTCAATCAAGGAAAATACATCCAAGAGTTATATCTCAATTTCTCAAATCAATCTGCAATCGATCAGATATAAATCTGTGAGCCGGATTAATACGAGACATAACTTGAACGGTACCAAAGACCAATGTTCAAGTGTTAATCAATTTATATCGACAACCAAAAGTTGTATTATCTAATTGATTGAACTACGCACAACCTGTGATATTTCAATTACATAAAAATATAATGTCGAAAAGAACACAGATACCAGAAATTTTGTTAACGAGGAAACCACAAATACAGAAAAGTCCCGGGACCTAGTCCAGATTTGAACACCACACTGTATTAAGCCGCTACAGACTCTAGGCTACTACAAGTTAACTTCGGACTGGAATGTATTTGAGCTCTATCCAATCTAACACTGATTAAGGTACAATCACGTTCCTTACGCCTCTTGAACCAAGCCAGATTCTGCACACTTGATTCCCTTAGCTGATCTCATCCAAAATTAAGAGTTGCTACGACCCAAAGTCGAAGACTTGGTAAACAAATTTGTCTCACACAGAAAAGTCTATTGAATAGATAAATCTATCCCCCACAAAAATACCTACGAGTTTTCGTTCCATCTTTTAATAAATCAAGGTGAACATGAACCAATTGATACACCAGACTTATATTCCTGAAGAACGTTCTAATAATATCAATCACCTCACAATGATCTTAATCGTATAGTAGCGAAACAAGATATTGTGTAATCACAAACGATGAGACAAAGATGTTTGTGACTACTTTTTATCTTACCTATCGGAGATTAAATCTCGAGAAAATCTTAGAGAAGATAGTACTCAATACGATAAAACAAAGTAAGATCAGAACACCCAATTAACTACAGAGAAAATAGTTGGGTTTGGCTTCAGAATCCCAATGAAGTCTTCAAGTCGTTAACTTATAAGGGTTTTAGGAAAAACCTAGGTTAAAGGAGAATCGACTCTAGTCGCAACTAGTATCACACCGGAGGTATGGGGATTAGGTTTCCCAGTTGCTAGAGTTCTCCCTTATATAGTCTTCAAATCAGGGTTTGCAATCAATGTTACCTTGGTAACAAAGCATTCAATATTCACCGTTAGATGAAAACCTGATTAGACTCAAGCTAATATCTTTCAACCGTTAGATCGAACTTAACTTGTTATACACAAATGAAATGTGTTTTCATTTAGATATGAGTAATTGTGCCTAAACGTGTACATATAGTTGGCACAAAAATAGTTAACCAAAGTTAGCCATGTGAACACTTTCATATCAACCTTGTTCATCTTAATCACAACTAGTTCAAATGACTCAAATGAAACTAGTTTTAGAGTTGTTCAATTGTTTATATTCTCATATAAGTATACAAGATACAATTGAAGCAAAATCGATTTTGGTTCACTCGAATAAATTCATGAACATCATATCCATGGTTTGCAAAAGATTGCATTCCTTATTTTATAAACGTATTTGTTCATTGACAAACCGATTTTATAACTTAACCCACTCAAGTATGCAAACGGGTACGCATAACTAAGTATCCGGACTTAGTCTGGGTTCTCCAATATACGAACGGGCATGCATACTGTCGTACATAATCAAACTCAGTCGAATTCACGGACTTGAACTTTTAAGCCGGTACGCATACGGGTATGCATACTAAGTTCTCGGACTTCAACTATCAAACCAGTACGCATACGAGTATGCATACTATGGTTCCCGGACATGGAATAACTTGCAACAGTTAGCATACAAGTACGCATATTATGATGTATCCAATCAATGGTTAATCTTCTAAACTCCATGTTAATTATTGAAACATTCTTGGAAGATGGGAATAGCTGTCTCACACAAACTATTAGCTTCAAAGTAATTTTCAAGTGATCAATAGATCAATACGAAACATTCTGAGTCTACATCAAATGACCGTCTCACATGAATCATGTAAGATGTTACCAGGCGATTTTCACATGATCATCTTTTGACTTTCGTCAAGGATAAAGATGAACTTGGTTAAAGCGATAGCTTACCAACACATATTTCGATAAATATGTAAGCGAGTTTATTTTGGGGTAAAAACTCTGCTGTTTTTGGAAAATTTGGGTGTGTTGATGAGAAACGAATTCAAACCCTAAACAAATGTACTCACATGAGTACTTTTAGATTCGAGAGATCAATCTGTAATACTCTGGCCTAAACCAAGAAATGGTTGTTCCAGATTCAATTCGGTCACAAAGTGAAGGAGAAGGGGTTGATCTCAGGGAGGGAAGCGAAGAAGGTGTTTGAGATCAGAATGTTGAATTTTGAAGGTATGGATGTTTTATGACTTGTATCATAATGTAAAACTCGCTTGCAGAATGTAAGATATCAGTTCTCGGTGTTTTCTGGATACTTGTGTTGATCACTTCTGTTTTTTGCCTAAATAGGTTAAAACTTATTTATGCAAGTCATGATTGAGCGCACACCTTGATCTCGTAGGAAGTGGGGGCAGTTAAGTAGTGGAGAAGTGAGGATTGTGTAAAAGTGGCACCTATCGTGTCTCCATCATGGGGAGGACCGGTCAGCCTTGCTCCCACTACTCCTTTACTTTTATTAACCGTCTGCATTTCCTGATACCTTCTCGTAATGGGCGCGTTGCACGCCGCACGCCGTAAACCACCATACCAATACCCCAGTAAGTATCCCCCAGTTTGTGACATCTTTGATGTCTCGAGTAAGCGGGCCAAGTCGTGTGACTTGCCGCTTAAAGCAGCACATAGTTCTTTTAGGTCAAATGACAAAAATATTTTGTGGAATCAATATTTATAAATATTGTTTTGTAGTCGATGCATATAAAGCATCTCTTTTAAACAAGCAGATGAAAATGATCGATGTTCATGAAGCATCGTTGTTTCAAAGCTCGTCTGAGTTAGTCGCGGAGCTTAGTGTCTTAAAAGGAGCGTGACCGCCCTCTTTCAGGGAGTTGGTAGGAGATACGAACGCATCCCAGGGAGTGGTCGATCAGTCCCTATAGAGAGTGGAGACTGGTATACATTCTAAAATTCTATCGGTCGATCCAGGTTAGATCTGGACCGCTTAAATCGGCTAGCCAAGTTGAGTGGATGAGACTATTAGCGGCAGTTAACGACTGTTGTTGAATCATACAAGTAGCGTGAATGGCCACTTTTTAGTGATCGTTTGGGAACCCTATGAACAAGCCATGACTTTGACGATCGTTCCTTGTGAAGAAGGGATGGCAGGTGATCGCGGCATTACCCTGTCGGCCTCCTGAAAATAAATCTAGACCATCCGACTAGGCTAGCGAAGTTGGATGGACGAGATAATTTGTGGAAGTTGTTTATTTCCACTGATTCAAATTAGGGTTTAGAAGCCGTGTGACCAACCCTATTTTGGCTAAATGATTTGGATGTTTGTCGCTGATTTGGACAAGTCGATTTAGTACACATAAATATGGGTTGCCGACGAGCATGTCATCACCTCATTGGCCACCTGAAATTAGATCTATGTCGTACAACTAGGCTGGCGAAGATGGACGACCGTGATCGATTTGTGGCAGTTGTGTAATGTCGGTGACTCAATTTAGGGTTTAAAGAACACGCGGTCACCCTATTTTGGGCAAGCGGTTTGACGCGCTCCTGGATTGCTATGTGTAGTTCGACCGACCAGGGTTGAAGGCGAATCTCCGATGATCATAATTATACCTCTTTGATCGTTTGAAAGAAGATCTAAACCATCCAACTAGGCCGGCTAAGTTGGACGGATGTGATGAGTTTGAGACCATTATGGTCGGTCTTAGTTCGTTGAGCTTCTTTTTTAATAACGCAACTAGCCTAGTTATGGCTAGCGATTAGGGATGTTGCGTGTGAACTAAAGGGATTCCGATCAGCTGGGGTGTTAGTGGGCCCGCCGATAGAAACCATGGAGATTGCCTAGTTCCGCTGGGAAAAGGTTAAGCTTGTTGAATCGACTGGCCAAATCGTGTGGCCGTGATTTCTTTTTAAGACTGACATGGACAATCTAGGTTTTCCTTGAGGAATTTAAGCGCGTCGATCGTGCTAACTTTTTAATTAAAATCACGTTGACACGGAAATCTCTTTATCATAGAGTGGTGCAGCTCGCGTGAGTGTTTTCATGCAGATCTCAATACTGACATTTCGGGAGACTCGTGCTACTGCGTTGCGAGTGAACACTAATCGTCATGTCATGCCAATATTGAGAGTTCAGCTGGGGAACATAGCATAGGAAAATACTAGACGGGTAATGCATTAGTGAATAATGTCGGTGAAAGATAAAATTCATAGAATATTTGGGATTGGTGTTGTATGCACAATTCTGAGTGAATTATATATATATATATACAAATTTATTGAATTTATCAATACATATGTGAGAGAAGAGGTTTATGCACTCACCACTTTCAGATGGCTTATGTTCCTTTGCAGGATGACAACGCATTAAAAACAGGGCTTCACAATTTTGACCCTGAACCGAAAACCACCATCAACATTAAGTCCCCTGCTTAGCACGTAATGGTGACGCTATTGCTGGGTAAGCAATTCATGGTGATATAAAAAACGCAAAACAGAGAAGAAAGGTGAGGTTTACCAAGAGGAGTCTGATCGATCACCAACAATAGGTCCTTGCGGCGGACGACAACGGACCGATCATTGTGTGTCAGCGGGCGTGGCTGCCTTTCTCCGTGTTCGAACCAAAAAGGGAATCCTTCCTTCATTAGGACTCTGCAAAGTGTGTGGGTATAAAAGGGCGTCGAGCCTTCCCCTCTTTTTTATTTGCTCATCCTTCTTCCGTCTGTAGCAGCTGGTGTTCGTCCATTTCCGCTTTTAGCAACTCCATTCCAATCGTCCACCAGCAGCAAGGTAAGAGTTTCTTCATTCTTTTCTCTTCTTTTACCCTTTGCGAGCATGAACTCCAACCGCTTGTGTTTCTCCCATAGTTTTGGAATTTTGTTCAATTCTGAATGAATCTCCTTTTGTTGATAGCATTAAAGCGAGGATAATCATCGTTAGTAGAGGTGATAACAACAACAGGATCATAGTAGGGTCAGCAGAAGCGTTTGTGGTAAGTGCCGATGCTCGTTACTCTTCCTTTTTTTTTTTTTTTTTTTTTTGCAAAAACCTATCTTTAGGTTGTGACCGTGGGTGTAATACTCACGGTAATGTTTTTGTTCGAAGGGCGTGACTCCCTACTCGATCGGCTGTAGGCGCAACCCAGCCGTGGGGGCATATCCCGCGGCTAAAGCAAAATTTGTGCGGCCTCTTCCATCGTTCTTGCTAGTTTGTTATCCACATAATTTCCATCTTTGAGCTTCGACTATTAGTGATTATATCAAATTCGATAAGAAGTTATGTGCATTATTCCTCTTTTAGCATGAAGTAGTGACTTTTTTCCGTTTTGCTTCATTATAGTTATTTGAAAGTGAACGTAAGGAATTCTCGTTAAGATGTCACCTGGAAATATTTCTGTCGCTAAGCTGAGACGTGTTAATAACTCCAAAGCTATGTGAAACATAAATGATAAGCTTTTCGCCGTGCCTTATCCGAATGTTAGAACTCATCACGGTCATAAGATAACCCTCCTCACAGGTTCAGAGAATGAAGAGGCTCCTCTGTCAGTTTCTCTAGTGTGTGTGATGAAGTTCTGTCTTCAAAAAAAAATATTTCCCAGCTTCTCATATTGATTTCAAAATTTGCCATAATCCGTTGCGCTCTTATGAAAGATGGATGAGGCATATGTTGGGCAATGAGCACATCAAAAATTACCTGACCAAAGCACAAGTTGTTGAAGCTGTCATGGCGTATACAACACTTCGCATTAGGAAAGATGCCGCAGGTTTGATCACTTTTATCTCTCGATGGTGTCCTTCCACACACACGGCCATATGTAGGTGGGGAGAAATGACCATCACTTTAGAAAGTGTGGTGGTTTTGCTGAGTCTTCCAGTTACAGGGAATCTTGATTTCAAGTTGTCTAATGAAGAAGAAGTGATGTTCTCCACTTTAGTTAAGAAAGCGGAAGGATATAATCAGAAGGAAAATGACGAGAAATGTTTCTATACTTGGTGGGTGTCTGAATGGTTTGGCTATGAAACCGAAAACGGGTCAGGTGTTGGATGATGTACTCAGCGTTGCCGCGTTTTTATCCTTGTGGCTGTCTAGAGATGTTTTTGATGATGGCTCGGGTAAGAATACTATAAGACGGAAGCTCGTTATGTTTGCTATTAAGCTGGCGCAAGGCGCAGTCCTCCCTCTAGGCAGGTTGTTCCATGGGTCTTTGTATTCTCACCTGGATTCCTTGGCAGGCGGATATGCATGCTTCCAAGTTCCAACGAATATATGAAGGTAGAGTCGCACGTTCCCATCGCTTTTCTTCAAGCATGCTTATGGGATCACTTTAAAGGTTATGCTTCTAATCCTGCAACTTCGTTCTCCAGTATATATGGGGGTTCCAGAGTACTGTGTTCGCAAAAGAGGCATCCAAAGCCTGGGTTGAATCTTATTGACTTCTTCGACATCGTATATGCCATATATTTTCTTCCGTGGGTGCCGGTTCATTCTTCTGTAGTTCAGCCAAAAACCTTTGTCGTCGTTTCTGATATAGTGTTGCACACTGAATAAAAGGATATGAGTCTTGAAGAGACTATATTTATGCGAAGCTGCACGCCAGGATATATTCCATCTTTCTTTAATGAATCCTTTATTATGGTTCCGTATAACATTGACAGGGCCGCTCGTCAGATGGGATTTGATCAGGAAATCCCGTTTTGTCTCCCCACAACGCCTTCAGTGGATCTTTTGGCATCTGTTTTCGATACTATCATCTTCGTAACAAAGAAGAGCCTACCATTCTTTCTCCCAAGAAGAAAACCGGTGGTGACTGATAAGTACAAGGAATTCTAGAAAGAAGAGCTCTTATCTTTTCAAAAATTCGTGGAACAAGTTGTGACAGTTCCGCGCGACAAGTCTTCTTCTGAAACTTTGAAACAACATAAGCTGTTGAAGCCGCTTCCTTCGGGAAAACGGACTAAGGCTAGTATTTCTCGCAGTCCCCGGGAGAAAGAGGCGAGGTCGAAGAGGCGTGCAAGCGGCAATCGAACGACTTCAAAAAGCTCCGGTAATTTTTAATTCTTCCAATATGCAGGTACATACGTGATTCCTCTTAACCAACCGATCTTAGTTATTTTGAAGCAACCTCACTAAACATCTCCCTTCTTTAAAATTAGGGTTTCGGGAATGTGAACGCTTTTGCTAGACTCGCACGTAGTCACAACATGGCGTCCCTAGAAGAGAAATCCGGCGATACTGAGTCTCTCGAAGATGAAGATGAGGCTGAAGATGAAGAAGGTTCAGAATCCGGCAGTGATGAAATAAGTACTTCTAAGCGTAGTAGAGAATCTAACTGTTCCAGCAAGCCGGAAGATGAAATGGTACGTCTTCTACATATTTTCTGAAAAATGCTTCGTTCTTTGACGTGAAATAAACATTAACCAGTGATATTGCAGGACGAAACTGTAATGGAAAACAATCTTGAGGTGGAGAAGGATGATGATGCAGGGAATATTGCCTCCCCTTATGATGAGAATGGAGATGATGCGTCCATGGCTGTAGATGTAACTGCCTCCAAAGAACCTCCCGGAAATGGTACATACATAGTTGTGCATTCCGTTGTAGGAGCCACTTTTGATCCCCCTTTTGACGTCCCTTTCATAGACCATGTGCTGGTTGGAGGATTTAGCGTGTCGGCTAGGTATGCGGAGTTGTACACCAGGATATGGAAGAAGCATGGTCACATTGCCACTTTTAAGAAGATTAAGAGTCGTTTTTCACTGGTTAAACATATCGAAGAAGCTCTATCTTCCATTCATGACATGTGCAGCACAACTGGGTGCGTCGTTTCTGAGGAAATAGTTCAAACTGGGAGTTCTAACGGGATATGTTTGTGAACTTTGAGTTTAACGCCTCCTGGTTCTGTAAAGGATTTTCCAAAATCCAAAAGCTGCAGACTGAAATGGCTAAAGTACCTTCCGCGGATTTTATTAACCACCAAGAGGCAGAAGTTGAGAAGTTATCCCAGGAGTGGAGGTTGAAACAGGCTGCTCTCCAAAATATGAAGGAAGATTTCGCCAAGAAGAATGAGCCATTGTTGGACGATTCCCCTTGAATGCTTTTACTTCATGAACTTTCTTTTCTTAGGTTTTTTTTTTAAAAGGCAAAAGACGCCTCTTTTATAGTTTTGATTTTCTGGTTATAAACTAGTAGGTGATTGCTCTATAAGGATTTTTGAATTGATTTACTCTTAAAATGATTTTGTGAGTAATTTTCTAGAAGTGATAATATTTGGATGAACTAACAAGTTAGAATGCAAATAGCGCAACCTTTTTGGAGAAATTGTGAATGTTACATGAAAAAGGGAAATATTAGAGTAATATGGTATTTTTAGAATAATTGTATTATTGGCTCTATTCTCAACATGAGTTGATGCATGTGTCCTCTGTGAATTTCAAAACAATTGGTTGTGTATTGTTGTTTTGCGAAACTTACTTGTTCACGAGACCCAAAAATTGGCTTTCCTGGAGAATTGCTCTGAATTCAGGTTATGACGCGCCTCTCAACAATGGGAAGTCTCCAGCCAATTTGTTTTTGTTGACTGCACGTGTTGACTTGTAGATAAATGGAGGATCTCCAGTTCATAAACGTAACTCTCCAGAGTTAATCTTTTTTTGGACAATGTGCTTCATGTCGTTGCATTCACTGGTAGGATGATGGATGAACCTGTGGTAGTGGCAATACCTCGAATCTGTCATTTCTCTATCAGTTGGCGAGCGCCACGCAGGAGGTAGTTCAATTACTCTGTCTCGTACCCAATCTTCAAGCAACTCCAGGACTTTCCTCATTGGAAACAGGAAGCGCGGGTACCCTGAGTCTGGTTTTTCTCGTGTTAGTGGTTGTTGTCGTGAGAAATCTTGTGGGCCTTAATACGAAGCTCGTTTTGAGAGTGGAGTTGAGGCGCGAGTGTGCGTTGATATAGGCGCAGATCGCTTAGTTTTGGCGGTTTTGCTAAGTGCAACTTCTCTCGAAAGCCCTACATCGTTGACAATAACGCTATGAAGTGGTTGAACTGAGTACCGCTCGTCATCGCGATTCTTGTCTTCATGGAGGCCTTGGTAAATTTCCCCTTCTTCAGGCGCTTCTTTGTTTAGTGAAGTCAGAGCGGTCGTGGATGTGGATTGTTGAAAACTTTCTAAACTTCTGTGAGGGTCTTGAGATATAGATTTTCCAATAAATATTCATAAGCCGGTTCCTTACCCTTATCTTGAAGGTGTTGTGACATTCCTGGCGAGTCCCTCCCCTTGTGAAACTGTCTCGGCTCTTTGTCATTGGATGAATTTTGTTGATCGTTTCCTTTCGGCTCATTCCGATGTGGCTACGCATTCTGTCTGCATCGTCATTGACAGAGGCACAAACTTCAGATAAAGATTCAATATTTTTTGTGTGACTTCTAAACCTGGTGGCACTTCTAAAATTGGTGGCGTCTTCCGAGCAAATGTTTGTTGATTCTTGCCACAACTGGTTTGTCATACTCTTTAAGAGACAAAACGTCTCATTTTGCAGCTTGAAGATATCGGCATGATTCGCGACAACGTGCTCCAGCATTTTCGTCATATCTTCTATGGTGATTGGATTTCGAGCATTCGTTATTTTGGAAGAGTTTGCTGATCCGGCTACATCATAAAAGGGAAAGTTAGAATTGGTGATTGAAGTGAATTTTGGTTATTAGATCTAAGATCTACCCTCTTGTGATTGAGAAAATTGAAATGAAATTGAAAATTGATCTTGCAACCGAGAGATTAATCTCCCACTGTGGTCGCCAGTTATTTTGGGGTAAAAACTGATTCTGCTATTTTTGGTAAATTTTGGTGTGTTGATGAGAAACGAATTCAAACCATAAACAAATGTACCGCACATGAGTACTTTTAGATTCGAGAGATCAATCTGTAAGACTCTGGCCTAAACCAAGTAATGGTCGTTCCAGATTCACTTCTGTCACAAAGTGAAGGAGAAAGGGTTGATCTTAGGGAGGGAAGCGAAGAAGGTGTTTGAGATCAAAATGTTGAATTATGAAGGTATGGTTGTTTTATGACTTGTATCATAATATGAAACTGACTTGCAAAATATAAGCTACAATTCTCGGTGTTTTCTGGATACTTGTGTTGATCACTTCTGTTTTTTGTCGAAATAGGTTAAAACCTAATTATACAAGTCTTGATTAAGCGCACACCCTAATATCGTAGGAAGTGGAGGCAGTTAAGTAGTGGAGAAGTGAGGATTGTGTAAAAGTGGTGAAAATCGTGTCTCCATCATGGGGAGGACCGGTCAACCTTACTCCCGCTACTCCTTTACTTCTATTAACCGTCTTCCTTCCATGACACTTTCACGTAATGGACGTGTTGCATTCCGCACGCTGTAAACCACCATACCAATACCCCAGTAAGCATCCCCCAGTTTGTGACATGTTTGATGTCTCGAGTAAGTGGGCCAAGTCGTGTGACTTGCCGCTTAAAGCAGCACATAATACTTTTAGGTCAAATGACAAAATATTTGTGGAATCAATATTTATAAAACGTCGTTTTTTAGTCGATGCATATAAAGCATCGCTTTTAAACAAGCAGCTGAAAATGATTGATATTTATGAAGCATCGTTGATTCAGAGCTCATCTGAGTTAGTCACGGAGCTTAGTATCTTAAAAAGGAGCGTAACCGCCCTCTTTCAGGGAGTTGGTAAGAGCTACGCACGCATCCCAGGGAATGGTCGTTCAGTCCCTATAGGAGAGTGGCGACTGGTAGTCATTCTAAAATCCTATCGGTCGATCCAGATTAGATCTGGACCGCTTATACCGGCTAGCCAAGTTGAGTGGTTGAGACGATTTGCGGCAGTTAATGTCTGTTGTTGAATCATACAAGTAGCGCGAATAGCCACTTTTGAGTGATCGTTTGGGAACACTATGAACGATCCATGACTTGGCCGAGCCGGTGATCGCGGTATTACCCTGTCGGCCTCCTAAAAATAAATCTAGACCATCCGACTAGGCTAGCGAAGTTGGATGGATGAGATGATTTGCGTCAGTTGTTTATTGCCATTGATTCAAATTAGGGTTTAGAAGCCGTGTGACCAACCTTATTTTGGCTAAATGATTTGGGGTGTTTATCGCTGATTTGGACAAGTCAATTGAGTACACATAAAGATGGGTTGCCGGCGAGCATGCCAGCACCTCATTGGCCACCTGAAATTAGATCTATGTCGTACGACTAGGCTGGCGAAGATGGACGACCGTGATCGATTTGCGGCAGTTGTGTAATGCCGCTGACTCATTTTAGGGTTTAAAGAACGCGCGATCACCCTACTTTGGGAAAGCGGTTTGACGCGCTCCTGGATTGCTATGTGTAGTTCGACCGACCAGGGATGAAGGCAAGTTGTCGGTGATCATAATTATACCTCTTTGATCGTTTGAAAGAAGAGCTAAACCGTCCAACTATGAAGGCTAAGTTGGACGGATGTGATGGGTTTGGTCGGTCTTAGTTCATTGAGCTTCTCTTTTAATAGCGCAACTAGCCTAGTTCTGGCTAGGGATGTTGCGTGTGAACTAAAGAGATTTCGATCGGCTGTGGTGTTAGTGGGCCTGTCGGTGGACACCATGGAGATTGCCTAGTTCCACTGGGAAGAGGCTAAGCTTGTTAAATCGACTGGACAAATCGTGTGGCTGTGATTGCTTTTTAAGACTGACATGGATAGTCTAGGTTTTCCTTAAGGAATTTAAGCGCGTCGATCTTGCTAACTTTTTAATTAAAAGCGCGTTGACACGAAAATCTCTTTATTAGAGAGTGGTGTAGCTCGCGTGAGCGTTTTCATGCAGATCTCAATAGTGATATTTCGGGACACTCGTGCTACTCCGCTGTGAGTGAACACTAATCGTCATGTCATGCCAATATTTAGAGTTCAGCTGGGGAACATAGCATAGGAAAATATTAGACGGGCAATGCATTAGTGAATAATGTCGGTGAAAGATAAAATTCATAGAATATTTGGGATTGTTGTTGTATGCACCATTTTGAGTGAATTATATATATATATATATATACAAATATATTGAATTGCTCAATATATATGTGAGCGAAGAGGTTTATGCACTCATTACTTTCAAATGGATTTTGTTCCTTTGCAGGATGACATCGCATTGAATACAGGTTTTCACAATTTTAGCCCTGAACTGAAAACCACCATAGAGAGGTTTATGCACTCATCACTTTCAGATGGCTTTTGTTCCTTTGCAGGATGACATCGCATTAAAAATAGGGTTTCACAATTTTGACCCTGAACCAAAACCACCATCAAGAGAGTTAAACTCAACTCGAAATATCAAATGTGTATAATATAAAGTCTATATAGCTATACGACTTTTGTATCAATAGGAGATAAAATAAAAATAGACTTCTGAGTGATAGATGAGTTCAAGTGTCCACATACCTTTTGTTAATGAAGTTCTACAAGCTCCCCTTAGTAGTTCTTCGTCTTCAATATATGAACGCCGTGAGGTCTAAAGCTCAACTACATATTCTATCCTAATATGATACATAGCTATAAGTAGATTAGAAATCAAGACTTATAGTTTTGGCAACTAAACTTGACAAACAAGCTTGAGATAGCAACGCTTGCGAGTTCGACCGAGAAGTGCTCTAACACATCTGCTAGAATCTTTGGTTGTGATTTAGCCAATTTATGAATGACATATTTGGGCATTTCATAAGAAAGTAAATCTAAGACAATGGGTGTTAGGAAGTGATACTTCACCTTTTCAGAAACAATTAAAAAGTTGGTTGTGATGATATTTTCAAAATTGATAGCTCATTCAAGTATTTTTTCTAGTTTCCATATGTATCATCTTTCTTTTTCGACTCCTTATAGATATGTTTAAAATCATATGGAAAAAATTATGAGGCATTTTTTTGTGTGTACCTCGAATTCTAAGCCTAAAAAGACACAGGTTGGTTTAAATATCGGTTGTTTGCCTAAGGATACAGGGGATTAAGGATTAAACAAAATTGAGACAGATGACGCTAGATGCTAAGCGGCTCGAAAGATATAGTTTGGGGGACAAGGTTTTACGAAAAATTTCGATAATCAATATAGTGTTTAGTGGAAACACTAAAACTTTTTATCCTAATACTTATAAGAATACATCAGTTCGGAGTCTCTATTATGGTATGCCAGAGAGTAGATATCTCATGGAGAACAACTCAATTATGCATGCATTTTTCTGAAAAATGCTTGGTTAAATGGTCAATTTCCTATGAGTTGTTCCCTAGATCTTTTCAAGATCAATAGTGGTAAATATGTTATAATCCAAGAGATGATAGTGCATAATAGTGAATATATTGATCAGAACTTCAATTTTAGCATAATTTTGAGACATTGAAAGTTGTTGACATAGCTCAGCTACTTTTTCTGCTTTCTTTTATTAACAATACGGATATTGGTAAAGATATAAGAGTTTGGTTTGGAAGCAATAATTCTTTTTATGTTTCATATTGTTATAAAGCGCTTGAGGATGATGGACTAATCTCATTCTGAAATAAAAGTTATTAAAAACTTAAAATTTCTTATAAAGTGAATTTGTTATTCGGACATTGAGTTGTAATGGAGATGATACGTATGCTATTTGTACCTTGGTGAATATTATTATAGAGGCAAAATTCAGAATAATAATAGAAAACAAGATTTAAAGAAAATTATCTTCTCTAGATTATGAACAAGAAAACTACTAAAATTCTCTTTTTGTTACGTTCACAATCTCTCAAGGTAAATAACTTTAAACTATTTGTTATGCTTGCTTTTACAATAGTTAATTGTCTCACAAACTTCTCCTTGGGTGATTTGTCTCACAAATCTGCCTCTCTAGGTGTGTCTGTATCACAATACACACTATCTAGATGTCCTTATCTATGAGCTAAAAATCTATATCTATATATCTTTGGTTTGGTTCCCAAACCTTGTAGAAATCTATTTCCTTTTTTAAGAATAATGCCTTATCTAGGAATAATTCATTTTCTAGGTGTAGATGGTGGATTTTCGAGAAAGGATAAATTTGTAAACTCATAATTATACAAAGCTCTGATTCAACAATCAGACGCGAGTATCGAGACACGAGTCTCTCATCGAATTCTCAATGGAGAGTACCTTCTCTCAGAGTACATGTAGATATGTAGTCTCATGACTGGACAACGACATATCTCATGAATACTGAATACTTTCAGTGATTATTTCTATATAGCATCACGAGATGGACGGCTCCTAGACAGCTTGCTCTGCTAGTATAGAGCGATAATGTCTTCATGAACAAACAACGAGTTTACCCTGACTATATAAAGGATATGACTTACCGACAATCTCATATCGGGATAATTAATGCTCCTAGACAGCTTGCTCTGCTAGTATAGAGCCACAAAGTTAATTATACCTAATTGCTCCTATTCCATGGTCAAATCCACGACTGGTCCCATGGAATGGCAATGACAATTGTTCTGATTCTATGATCGAATCCACTGCTTGATCTCATAGAATAGCAATAACTATATTATCTCATTACTCTGATTTCATGATCGAATCCACAACTGGTCTCATAAATGGTAATGTAGATGGGGAAAAACGATTTGTTGGTTTTTAAGGAATTGAGGAGACGACCGTATGGAGGAGACTCCTAGAACCGAGCGAAATGTTAAACCTCACACAGATGCACCGCTGCAAAGGGGGTGCTTTAGATTCGAGAGATCAATCTGTAGTACTCCGGCCTAAATCAAGACAATGACCGTTCCAAAGTAAATTCGGTCACAAGAGAGGATGGGTTGATCTGTAGGAGGGAAGTTGGGAAATGTGTGGAATCAATGGTAATCAAAGATTGTGGGTGTGTGAATTATGAATATGATAAGCTCTGAATGATTAAAATTTCTCAATTGAGAGTAGTTGCTCAATTGATGAGTTGATGATCTCGTGTTGTTGATGAGACGTGAGATTGATGATACTGTTGATGCTTCAATCATGATTCAGAGACTTATTTATATTGCTGGAATTGTAGACACCATGATTCCATGAAGTGTGACAGTTGATGGAATCAAGGAGTGGGGAAGTGGAGATCGTGTTTGAAACCAGTTTCTCAACGTGTGGATACTTGGTCGATTTTCCACCCACTACCTCGTGAATTCCTTCAACTGATTGCACAACTTGCTCACATTCCATCGTGTGTTTGAACACACATGCCGTAGACCGCCAGACCAAAACCTTAAGTGATATCCCCCCAAAGTGACACGATTGACGTCTCGTGGTATGTTAGTCAATTGATAACTTTGTGGTTTGATGGGACGATGAGTCCATGTAGTTTCTGAGTTGAACATGATGTTCTGAAACTCATGAATTGAACATGTCATGAGACAGAGGTATAGTTCTTACGATGAAGTGAGCAAGTATTTCTCATTCGATGGATCGTTGAATATTTATTTTTGAACCAATATTCCTTGGTTTGAGCAAATATTTATCATTTGAGCAAGTGTTGCTCATGTGATGAATTGTTAAATATTTGATCGTCCGAGCATGTGTTGCTCATCTGATGGATTATTGGCAGCGTACCAAAAATATTAATTAGAATACTGGTCGTTAAACCGATCATAATTAATAATATTAATGACCATGAGGTCGTCGTAAAATTATTAAGGTTGGAATCTGGAATGATCCTTGGATTCAGAAACCCTAATTTGATCAATTGATGATCATTTCATGGTTCGGCAGAAGTTTAACCATGGGACGAAGGAGGGAGCAACTACATGGGACCGTGGATCAACCATGTAGTGTCCATATGCTCACGTGAGCAAATACAAAGAACTCCTGAAGAGTTGACGATTTGTTGGTGAAAGAATGATTAAATGCTGGTTTAATCATTTATTCGAAAATGCTCGTCTGAGCCTTAGGTGAGAAAACCTAATTAATTATGACGGAGTGAGGGACCGACCATGGGGTCATGAAACCGTCCCTGGGTAGTCACGTTACCGCCTGATGATCACTTCATGAAAATCCAAAGTGTTTGGAAGAGTCTTGGACCTAATACGTGCAATTGTGCAAATTAGGTCAAAACTGTGAAACTTAATCTGACCGGTTTCTGTAAGCCAAAGAGCCAATCTTGGTCGGTCAAGATAGCGCGCTCGTATCCCCAAGGCGTCTGCGTCTCAGTCCTGAGAATTTTGATATTTTCTGGCGTGCAATTGAGCATCCATTCGAGAAAATATGCCAAAATTAGGGTTTCGACGAAACTGAGGAAAACACCATGAGATGATGGAAAATAATTATAAAATAAGGAAAAAGGAGGCATGGGACCTCCGAGGCCAAGGTATGGGCGGCCGGTCGTGACCACGGTCCCGTGGTGCCGTTTTCCTTAATTTTATAATAATATTGATGATTTTATGAAGAATTCATGAATTTTAAGAAATTTGATGAATTTAGGGAGTTTCCATGAATTGAAGGAGTTTTCATGAGTTCAAGGAAGCAAAAAATATTAAAATAATAAAACACGGGTGTGTGGGACCATGGGGGCGTGGCCGGCCCGCTAGGGGACCGGTCCCACGAGTTTTCATAATGTTTTTATATTTTGTAAGTATTTTTCATGATTTGAGGGAATTTTTCCTAATTTGAGAGAAATACCATGAAATCAAGGAATTTGATGAATTCAAGGAAAAATAAAATAAAATAATAAAACAAGGGGCGTCTGGTACCGGCTAGGGCATGGCCGGCCGGCTAGTGGCCCGGTCCCACAAGTTTTCATAATTTTATTTATTATTTGATGATTTGTTCAAAATACCATGAAATCAAGGAGTTTTTTCATGAAATTAGAGAAATAATAATAATAAAAAAATAATGAGGAACCGTGAGGTATGGGGCCGGCTGGGACCAAGGCATGGACGGTTGGCCAACGGTCACGCCTCACACTTCTTTCCTTAATTTTATATTATTTTTTACGAATTTATGAAAATACCATGAAACCGAGGAGTTTCCTCGAGACGAAGGAGATTTGATAAAAATGAGAGAATTTTCATCAAATCATGGAAAATAATAAAAATGCATTAAAAATATAAAACTGGCGTGGGATTGACCATGACACTGTCGGTCGGTCGTGTGTCCGTGCTCCTAGCACCCTGATCAATATTTTTAATTATTTATTATTTTCTTCCCTATTTTGCATAGGTTCATCGTTTCGTTGTATTTTGAAATACTCGTTCATGCGGTGACTGTTAGTGTATCGTTGTTGAATACACCTTCACCATTTGAATCGGGGCTTACTTAGAGGAAGCTCAAACGCCCGGTTGTTGATTCGCTGGAGAATAATTTACAAAACTGAGTAATAAGATGTTTATTATTAATTCATAAGATCAACTGAGGATTCGACTACGAATTCAGAATAATAAAGTGAGCATTACCATTCCATGGGATCGTAGATTCGACCATAGAATCAGAGTAATTAAGATTTATCTATTACCATTTATGAGACCCGTTGTGGGTTCGATCATGAAATCGTAGTAATGAGATAATATAGTTATTGTTATTCTATGAGATCAAGCCGTGGATTCGATCATAGAATCAGAACAATTGTTTATTGCCATTCCATGGGACCAATAGTGGATTCGACCATGGAATAAGAGCAATTGTTATTGCCATTCCATGGGACTAGTCGTGGATTCGACCATGGAATAGGAGCAATAATAGATTATTCCGGGAATTCAGTAGTGAATGTCACAGCAGAATTAATCCTAATTAGGAATAATTAACTTTGTGGCTCTATACTAGCAGAGCAAGTTGTCTAGGAGCATTAATTATCCCGATATGATCTTGTCGGTAAGTCATATCCTTTATATAGTCAGGGTAAACTCGTTGTTTGTTTATGAAGACGTTATCGCTCTATACTAGCAGAGCGAGCTGTCTAGGAGCCGTCCATCTCGTGATACTATATAGAAATAATCACTGAAAGTGTTCAGTATTCATGAGATATGTCGTTGTCCAGTCGTGAGACTACATATCTACATGTACTTTGAGAGAAAGTACTCCCCGTTGAGAATTCGATGAGAGACCCATGTATCAATACTCACGTCTGATTGCTGGATCAGAGCTTCGTATAATTATGAGTTTACAATTTTATCCCTTGTCGAAAATCCACCATCTACATTAAGTCCCCTGCTTACTGAGGAAAGCTGTGTTCCTCAGTCAGCATTAAATGGTGATTTTCCGGCCATAAATAATAATACCAATAATTGAACTTAGTCGTAAGTTGAGACGTTACCGGATTTAGAGAGAATGAGCAAACCACGACTTGATGAAGGCTTCATTGTCATGACTGGGGCATCGTTTGATGAGCATAAAGTGGTAGCACCGCTGATTTGGTGATGGAACCTTGGTCGTTTAGGATTCGCGGGTCGGGCCCAAGAAAGGAATCCGTTTTAGCACGGACGCTCGTTCGTTCGTTAGTTTAAGAAACAACAAAATAGACCTGAGTCTAATGATAAAAAATTTGTCTATGAGCTTTCACGTAAAAAAAAATTTATTTTTTAAATATGTGAGATTTCACAAAGTGGAATAAACTCTCGTTTCAAAGGTGGATGCTCATACGAGAGAAAAGTTTTTTTTTTTTTTTTTAATAGACGTGCGTCTGTTAATAATAAAATTTTGTTTATGAGCTTTCATGAAATTTTTTTATCTCGAGCTTTCAGAAATCTTTGAGAATATACTCTCGCTTTAGAGACAGATGCTCGTGCGAGGGAGCAAAAATATATAGATATATTTTACAAATTTACGTGAGTTTCACGTTAAATATTTATATAGTTTGTAAAATCATGTTTTGATTTTGAACAACTGTTTAATGTATACCATTATACATGGTAAAATAATGTCTATATGTGAGTTTTCACAATCGTAGAATGGACGTCTGTCCAGATTTTGAGAAACCAGTGAATGTTCACATTGTGAAATAGTTCACGGTTTTATGAAAATCATGTCAGAATTTTGCTCGTCTTAGCAGGTTTGAAGGAACGAGCAAGATTTGAAGTATTAACTCATGTACTGTTAGTGGAATCGTAAACAGGTAAGAGTTGAAAGTTACCATTTTTGCAGACGCTGATGTGAGCATCTTTATTCCATGATTCGTTGTTTTGTTGAATCCTGCGCTTTGAATAATGCGCTGAATGTTATGCATCTGTCACAGCCACTTTGCAACAATGACTGACTCCCATGATGACACTTTCAAAGACGTTTTTTTCAGGGATGACATCTCCGCGGGTGCAACTTCAAGAAATGGTACTTTTGGGACCTCTGAGTGATGGTGAGAGATCCTTCATACAGAGTTGTACTCCTGGTTATTTCATCAACTATACCACAGGTTGATCGTATAGTGAGGGTTCAGATCAATGTAGACTCCTCGGAAATGGAAGAAAGTCTTCGGGGCGGAGCACCCAGAAGTAAGGACTACGGGATGTTAGCAAATGACGTGCAGTCCCCGACCGTTTCTTTGGTGAGTTGTTAGCGCTCCTTGTGCCATGACTTTTTCCTGCCCGTGCAATTAGGATCACGAGACCAAGGTTTTGTTATTTATTTTCAGACCTTTTCTCTATCGATTGACGGTCTTCAACTTGTTCCCAGGCGAACAATTCAGGAATCCAGTACTGATGAAGAAGTCGATGTAAATATCTCTTTCATGCAGGTGATCACGGCATCTCCTTGAATGAAATAATAATAATTTTTGTTGATGAATCCAGGAAGAAACCATTGTAGATAAGAAGCATGTTGATGAAGTGCACTCTTCTTTGGGACATGAGAATATGGAGAAATCCCGGAGTCCCGAATCGAATGGAGATAGTGGTGTTGTCAACGGAGATTTTGGCATTGTCGAGGCTTCAAATGATTTAGAGACTCCCTTAGTAAGTATATCTCCTGTAATTTCTTCAAAGAAGTATGATATTGCTGATTCGTGAATGAATGAATGAAAATCCATGTGAATTTATGGATAACTTTGCCGAAATACGTCACCAGAAAATTTCAGACTTCAGATTTTACTAGAAACGTTGTAGTTATCTCGTCCGAAGACAGATTTTCTCGGTTTGCATATGTATCTTCAAGCCCAGGAAATTTCCAAGCTTTGTCAAAGAAGATCTTTGAAGTTTGAGCATGTTTAGGGCCTGAAAAAGGCGAAATAGTGAACTTCCAGGAGACCTTCAGAACTTTTCCAGATTGCATGTTGTCCGATGTTTTGGCCACATCTGTTAGATCGTTCATCCGATTTCTATGAAATTTTGATATGTTGTAGTAAACACCCATACGAAGATAACGGTATACGACCCAACCTTAAATTCCTTATAAATTTCTCCCAGTTCTCCGTTGAATACATGGCAGTGTAAAATCTCTTCAGTTGAGCTTGTTTGAAAACGTGTTTCATGACTTCTACACTATTTGCGCATGTCTTGGGTGCATAATAAGGAAATTAGATGATGTTAGTTTACTTACATTCTGAATTTTATGGTTGTGTTGGGTTTCCACGCTTGAATCATTCTAATCCCATGTAATCTTCACATTAGGTGCCAAATGGTGAAGTTGGGAATAATGGATCCAACAATGATGACTTGAGCAACTATGGAGCCGTTGATAATGAGACCTCCATCCCTGTACCTCAAGGTCTTGGAAAGATTGTTGTTGATGCCGTGGAGGTGACTGAAACTCCAATTTTGCGTGGGATAGTGGAACCCGAATCGAGAATGGAAGAAGCTGCTTCAACCGAAGTTGTTCCTATGATTGCTGACGCTGCTCCAGCGACTGAGAACCGGATAATAGTGCATGAGTATACCAACGTAGGGACTTCTTTTACTACTTCATTTGGTGAGATACTCCCATATCGCAGGTTTGTTGGTGGATTTAGCGTTCCCATTAGATATGCTGCTATGTACAAGAAACCGTGGAAGACGTATGGGCACATCGTCGTTACCAAGGATCCGGAGCATAGTTATTTCTTGACGAGGCAAGTAGAAGCCATCTTGCATGTTATAAATGATATCCGCATCACTGCTGGAAATACTGTCACCAGGGATGTACTCTTTGATTGGGAGTACAACTTGAAGAAAGCTGAAGAACTTGGCTTCAATCTGAAATGGCTTCGTCAAAAGATTGATGCTATCAGGAAAGCAGTGGAAGGTGACAATTCTTTCACCACCAGTGATGCCTTGTTGAAGAAGATGGATGAAGTTGCTGAGTTGACCAAGAAGTTGGAGGCGGAGAAAGCTGCTTTGCAAGTCTTGGAGGATGCAGAAAAGCAGAAATCTTATTTTGCTGACTTTCTTTAGTTTTCTTTCCATGATATCTTGAACCTTGGACTTCTAAGAGATGTGAGGTTTTATTATGGTCTTGATTTCTTGGTTGGTTTTGGATTGTAAAATCGATCGTCTTGACCAGTGGACCATCAATCCCCGGCATTTTGTTGAATCTCTCTCTTTCGTTTTCCCTTCTTCTGACGGGACCTAAATAGAGGATCCGGGTAGAAAAATTAATGTAAAGACCCAGGTAGTCGAAATTGGAGGTACCTTGATGAAGGACTTAGCGAAAAGACCTGGTGGACACCGATCGACTGAGCGCGGAACCTCTTGATGAATGTCTATGCATATTTTGCAGGTTCTTGCTTCAACCTCGTCGAAATTACTCAAAGTACTCTGATGAAGGAATGTCAGTCAAATCTTCTGGATTAAAACTTTCTTCGTTGGAGAGATGTGTAACCAAAGGCGCTTTGTAAGTACTCATCTTTTCAGCATGGATCCACGCTCGTCTGAAGGACATGTCATATCTTCTTGATTGATTATGTGAAACTTGGTTTCTGTCCAGGTTGAACTTATGTTCACTTTGAGAATGATGTATCCATAAGTATTTCCGAGCGCTCCTTCAAGGTCTCTGATTGAGATGGAGCATGAGTATCTTCTTGTCGATTGATGCATGTGGATCCGATGGTTTTCAGTGGAATTTTGTTGATGGAGGTTTCAGCATCGATCAACGTTCTTCCAAATTCGTTTCTTCTGAGATTGACTGTGGTAAGCAGTCCCCAGTCGTACATATCTTGGTCTGTGGTTGGAGGCTCAAGAAGTATTTTCGGAATGGACTTCTTGACACGATGTGGTTCAGTACTGTGAACATATCTCTCCTTTGTCCCTTCGACAGATAACACAATTCATGTTCGACCAAGGATTGAACTGCCTCTTTGATAGGTTGTTCAGAGAGTGTGAGGTTTTAACTGGGAGAGGATTCTTGTGTATTCCTTCGGTCCCCAGTTAAAGCTATTGTGGATCAACCTTCTCTTTGAAAATGTGCTTCAAAACTCCGCAGTCGGTTGTGGGATGATTGAAGAACCTGTGGAAGCGGCAGTAATGAAGACTTTCCATGTCTTCTTCAGTTGGTTCTTTCTTGACATATGGCAACTTGATTTCACCATATTGGACCCAGACATCCAGGAGTTCGATCACCTCTTCAATGGAAAAAGGAAATTCAGATGCTTCTTGATCAGGAACTCTTGTGCGTTGGTCAGAGGCTTGTGCATCTTGCTTATCCTTTCTTTGTGCTTTTGAAGGAGCTGAGGTATGCTTGCGCGGCGGTTTTGCTTTCCGTTTGCTCCCCAACAGTGTTTGTGGAAGGCTGGAGGTTTTACTGCTTCTTGATCAAACGTCTGCTACCTCGAGTGTCTCGCGGTTCTTCAGCCTTTGTAGCTTTTATTCTTTCCAGTAAAGCGGATGCAGTAGTTGACGATCTCTTCACCGCTTCATGAATCTCTGAGAAGGTTTGGAAACGGATATTTTCCAATAAATATCTGTAGACCGGGATCATGTCGTTGATACACAAGTCTACCAGTTTCTGCTCTGTGACATTCGGATCATGGCAATTCAACGTTCGAACTCTGAACCTTTTCACATAATCGTTAAGATGTTCGTTGTTCCTTTGAAACATCCTTCCGATATCAGAGAGGGTAATTTGCTCTGAAACGAAGAAATACTTCCTATAGAAAGCATTAACCATTTCTCCCCAACCGTTGATAGTTCCTGGTGCGATGTTGTTGTACCAGGTGTATGCTCTCCCTTTTAAAGATTTTGAAAATTCTTTGAGGCGAACAACATGGTTATGCTCATGTTCACCCAAAGCTTCCAGGAACCGAGAAACATGTTCCCGAGCATTGCTGGTTCCGTCGTACAAAGTATAGGTTGGAGAGATATAACCTTTTGGAAGAGGAATCCTCTGCATAGCAGCAGGGTATGGAGGCTGGTGACGATGGACATGTGGGGTCTTGTCCTTTCCACGGTTCTCCAGAAGGCGTTCCAAATCCCCCCGAGTGATGAAGTTTGATGACTCCTTCGCCGATGGATCGTTTGCAGCTTTGCGTACTTCATCATCATCTACTGTATGAATCGAAATTACCTCAGGATCAGCGTCTGAGGATTTTTCCTTCTCTTTTCCTTTTCCTTGGGTCTTCCCTGACATTGTATCAGTGAGAGCCTTCAGTTGATTAAATAGTTCCTTCTGTGTTGTAGCCATATCGGTTTGATTCTTTGTAAGAGTCTCTTGCACTTTGATGAGATCAGCAATGGTAGGTGGGTTTTCTCTGATTTCCTCAGGGGAATGACCAAACATGGGATGTGCTCCAGTCTGATGAGGAGTGACGCCACCGTGATAATGTTTTTTGATGATGTTGTAGTAATGAGGTTCAAACTCTCGGACTTGTGAAGATTAAATTTAAAGATTTAATAAAATTATATACAAAAATATTAACAAAGTGGGCGAGAGGTATGAGAAAATAACCAATACAATGATTCCACTATTACACATGAATTAATGATGGTAAATAATCCAAACTCTAATTATCTTTTAAGTCCTTTATATCTTAACTCACTAATAATCAAGCAAATTCTCAAACATCAATTGTATCCCTTAAGCATAGATTATCTAAACAAAGCATAACCTATCTAATTGAATTACAACTGATTAGGAAAATTACGCAAACAATTTAAAACTCTGCAAAAGCAGTGATGAGTGAATTATAATTAAATATTAGAGAAAATAAAATAGTTACCAATTATTCATGCGTAAATAGCTTCCTCATTGCCTTGGTTGTGGGAGAATTAGCCGCTCATCATGTTGGAAACACACTCAAAAATCATTATTATTGCTCAAAGGGTGTTTACAAATGATGAAAATGGAGAAATAATTCAAAACCGGGTTTGTAACAATTATATTTGTTACAAACCAGAGAACTACGACCCACAGTATGTGTCACTGATACTGTTGCTCTAAGACCCACGGCTCTGTGTCGCAAACGCTGACAAATAAGTCTGCCTCTGATGTACGACCCACGGCTGTGAGTCGTTGTTACTGTTGGAAAACGACGGTCTTGGATGATCCGTTCTTCGTGTTCTTCGTGTTCATCAGCAGCAGCAGAAACCGAGTTTGGGAAAACTCGAATTTCTCCTTCTCTGGCTCTCCTCAAACCCCAGACTCTCGACACCCCTTCTCTGTGGTGCTAGAAGCCTATATATACCCATTCTGGCCGAGAATATGTTCTCATAACTCCAAATAATTCCCGACATTTAATAACAAATATTCCCATGCAAGATACGGAGATTTCTTCCTTATTTTGAATCTTCACGTGTCTTTGCACATCTGACACACTCCAATTAGTCTGAAACCCGTTCCAGAAGTAGTTAAACATACATCCATCTTACGCCATGCACAGAAAACACGTACAATCCCGTGAAAAACTCTTCTCAAGTACGCACTCCCCTGTTTTCTTCTCACCGAGAATCTAGCCAAATATAGCTGACGAAATCGACCATACCACGCCTGTTACCACCATTCAAGTCATCCCAACAATTCCCAGTCGTTGAGTCTCCTTCATTCTCGTCCAAACTGCCAACCCTAATTCTGGTTCTTTGAAACCAGATTTTCCCGCCAAAAACAGATTTGAAAGGTAGAAGATGGTGTCCCCCTAACCAAACTGGGGGTGCGAATAGCAGGTGCCCAACTGAGGTGCCCCTTATCCAAATTGAGGGTGCCTTTAGTACTTTTCTCCGGGAGTCCAAATAGCACTTTTTGAGCAACTTTTTCCACACAAGTGTATTTCTCAAAAGACACCTACAAACACACAAAACATCAAAATTAGTACAAAAATCGAGCACTAACAATAGAGACATTGAGTACAATTTAGACACAAAAATGTGTCTATGACACCGCCATTGTTGGAAGCAGGAATGGTTTCTGGAATATCATCATTAGTGTCGTTGCTAGTGTTAGCATCATTTATGTTAGGATCTGCGATCGTGCGTGACCTAAGATCAACCATCTTGTGAAAGCTTGAGATTTCAACCGAGAGATTAATCTCCCACTGTGGTCGCCAATCTGTAGATGTGGAAAAACGATTTGCTGGTTTTTAAGGAATTGAGGAGACGACCGTACGGAGGAGACTCCTCGAACCGAGCGAAATGTTAAACCTCACACAGATGCACCGCTGCAAAGGGGGTGCTTTAGATTCGAGAGATCAATCTGTAGTACTCCGGCCTAAATCAAGACAATGACCGTTCCAGAGTAAATTCGGTCACAAGAGAGGATGGTTTGATCTGTAGGAGGGAAGCTGGGAAATGTGTGGAATCAATGGTAATCAAAGATTGTGGGTGTGTGAATTCTGAATATGATATGCTCTGAATGATTAAAATTGCTCAATTGAGAGTAGTTATTCAATTGATGAGTTGATGATCTCGTGTTGTCGATGAGACGTGAGATTGATGATACTGTTGATGCTGATACCTCAATCATGATTCAGAGACTTATTTATATTGCTGGAATTTTAGATACCATGACCCCATGAAGTGTGACAGTTGATGGAATCAAGGAGTGGGGAAGTGGAGATCGTGTTTGAAACCAGTTTCTCAACGTGTGGAGACTTGGTCGATTTTCCACCCACTACCTCGTGAATTCCTTCAACTGATTGCACAACTTGCTCACATTCCATCGTGTGTTTGAACACACGTGTCGTAGACCGCCAGACCAAAACCCTAAGTGATATCCCCCCAAAGTGACACGATTGACGTCTCGTGGTATGTTAGTCAATTGATGACTTTGTGGTTTGATGGGACGATGAGTCTATGTAGTTTCTGAGTTGAACATGATGTTCTGAAACTCATGAATTGAACATGTCATGAGACAGAGGTATAGTTCTTACGATGAAGTGAGCAAGTATTGCTCATTCGATGGATCGTTGAATATTGATTGTTGAACCAATATTCCTTGGTTGAGCAAATATTTATCATTTGAGCAAGTGTTGCTCATGTGATGAATTGTTAAATATTTGATCGTCCGAGCATGTGTTGTTAATTAGAATGCTGGTCGTTAAACCGAGCATAATTAATAAAATTAATGACCATGAGGTCGTCGTAAAATTATTAAGGTTGTAATTTGGAATGATCCTTGGATTCAGAAACCCTAATTTGATCAATTGATGATCAATTCATGGTTCGTCAGAAGTTTAACCATGGGACGAAGGAGGGAGAACCTACATGGGACCGTGGATCAACCATGTAGTTTCCATATGCTCAAGTGAGCAAATACAAAGAACTCCTAAAGAGTTGACGATTTGTTGGTGAAAGAATGATTAAATGATGGTTTAATCATTTATTTGAAAATGCTCGTCTGAGCCTTAGGTGAGAAAACCTAATTAATTATGACGGAGTGAGGGCCCGACCATGGGGTCATGAAACCGTCCCTGGGTAGTCACGTGACCGCCTGATGATCACTTCATGAAAATCCAAAGTGTTTGGAAGAGTCTTGGACCTAATACGTGCAATTGTGCAAATTAGGTCAAAACTGTGAAACTTGATGGGACCGGCTTCTGTAAGCCAAAGAGCCAATCTTGGTCGGTCAAGATAGCATGCTCGTGTCCCCAAGGCATCCGCGTCTCAGTTCTGAGAATTTTTATATTTTCTGGCGTGCAATTGAGCATCCATTCGAGAAAATATGCCAAAGTTAGGGTTTCGACGAAACTGAGGAAAACACCATGAGATGATGGAAAATAATTATAAAATAAGGAATAAGGAGGCGTGGGACCGCCGATGCCAAGGCATGGTCGGCCGGTCGTGACCACGGTCCCGTGGTTCCATTTTCCTTAATTTTATAATATTTTTGATGATTTTATGAAGAATTCATGAATTTTAAGAAATTTGATGAATTTAGGGAGTTTCCATGAATTGAAGGAGTTTTCATGAGTTCAAGGAAGCAAAAAATATTAAAATAATAAAACACGGGCATGTGAGACCATAGGGGCGTGGCCGGCCGGCTAGGGGCCCGGTCCCACGAGTTTTCATAATGTTTTTATATTTTTTAAGTATTTTTCATGATTTGAGGGAATTTTTCCTAATTTGAGAGAAATACCATGAAATCAAGGAATTTGATGAATTCAAGGAAAAATAAAATAAAATAATAAAACAAGGGGCGTGTGGGACCGGCTAGGGCATGGCCAGCCGGCTAGTGGCCCAGTCCCACAAGTTTTCATAATTTTATTTATTATTTGATGATTTGTGCAAAATACCATGAAAGCAAGGAGTTTTTTCATGAAATTAGAGAAATAATAATTATAATAAAATAATGAGGAACCGTGAGGTGTGGGGTCGGCTGGGACCAAGGCATGGCCGGTTGGCCAACGGTCACGCCCCACACTTCTTTCCTTAATTTTATATTATTTTTTACGAATTTATGAAAATACCATGAAACCGAGGAGTTTCCTCGAGACGAAGGAGATTTGATAAAAATGAGAGAATTTTCATCAAATCATGGAAAATAATAAAAATGCATTAAAAATATAAAACTGGCGTGGGATTGACCATGACACTGTGGATCGGTCGTGTGTCCGTGCTCCTAGCACCCTGATCAATATTTTTAATTATTTATTATTTTCTTCCCTATTTTGCATAGGTTCATCGTTTCGTTGTATTTTGAAATACTCGTTCATGCGGTGACTGTTAGTGTATCGTCGTTGAATACACCTTCACCATTTGAATCGGGGCTTACTTAGAGGAAGCTCAAACGCCCGGTTGTTGATTCGCTGGAGAATAATTTACAAAACTGAGTAATAAGATGTTTATTATTAATTCATAAGATCAGCTGAGGATTCGACTACGAATTCAGAATAATAAAGTGAGCATTACCATTCCATGGGATCGTAGATTCGACCATAGAATCAGAGTAATTAAGATTTATCTATTACCATTTATGAGACCCGTTGTGGGTTCGATCATAAAATCGTAGTAATGAGATAATATAGTTATTGCTATTCTATGAGATCAAGCCATGAATTCGATCATAGAATCAGAACAATTGTTTATTGCCATTCCATGGGACCAGTCGTGGATTCGACCATGGAATAAGAGCAATTGTTATTGCCATTCCATGGGACCAGTCGTGGATTCGACCATGGAATAGGAGCAATAATAGATTATTCCGGAATTCAGTAGTGAATGTCACGGCAGAATTAATCTTAATTAGGAATAATTAACTTTGTGGCTCTATACTAGCAGAGCAAGCTGTCTAGGGGCATTAATTATCCCGATATAAGCTTGTCGGTAAGTCATATCCTTTATATAGTCAGGGTAAACTCGTTGTTTGTTCCTGAAGACGTTATCGCTCTATACTAGCACATCAAGCTGTCTAGGAGCCGTCCATCCCGTGATACTATATAGAAATAATCACTGAAAGTGTTCAGTATTCATGAGATATGTCGTTGTCCAGTCGTGAGACTGCATATCTCCATGTACTCTGAGAGAAAGTACTCCCCGTTGAGAATTCGATGAGAGACCCGTGTCTCAATACTCACGTCTGATTGCTGGATCAGAGCTTCGTATAATTATGAGTTTACGATTTTAGCCCTTGTCGAAAA